>NW_026909021.1:0-300000 GCF_033115175.1 Lepus europaeus | reverse complement strand
GGTTTCATCCACTCAATCCGGACAAACTTGTGTGGAATTCGTATGCAATGGACCGAGAAAATCACAGTAAAAATGGTTTGGAGGAAAGCAAAGACTTTTCGTTAGGTAGTGCATAAAATGTCATCTATACAAAGAAATATCATGTTTGTTTGCCGCAGTTCCTCTAGCGTTCTCCCTAGAAAATACGAATGTGTAAAGCTGGTGTCCCCATGATGAACCAATTAGTGTTTCTACAGTACAAACTTAATTGGTCCCTGATAAAATTATTCAAAAAATAAAGTCCATCGATAATATCCAGAAAACAGAAACACAGAGGCTTTCACAATATTTCAGATTGAGTTAGCCAAAACACAACAGGATATTTCCCGTTTCATCCAGTCATATCCGGACAAAGTGGTGAGGAATTCTTATGCAATGGACCAAGAAAACCAAAGAAAAAATAGTTTTGGAGAAAAGCAAAGTCTTTTCGTTAGGAAGAGCATAAAATCTCATCTATACAAACAGAAATATCATGTTTGTTTGCCGCAATTCCTCTAGCTTTCTCCCTGGAAAATACGAATGTCTACAGCTGGTGTTCTCATCGTGAACCAATTAGTGTTTCAACGGTACAAAATTAAATGTTCCCTGATAAAAACATTCAAAACAATAGAGTCCATCAATAATATCCAGAAAACACAAACACAGTGGCTTTCACAATATTTTGGATTGAGTTAGCCAAAACACAACCGGATATTTCTGTTTTCATCCACTCATATCCGGACAAACTGGTGTGGAATTCAGATGCAATGGACCGAGAAAATCACAGTAAAAATGGTTTTGGAGAAAAGCAAAGTCTTTTCGCTAGGCAAATGCATAAAATGTCATCTATACCAACAGAAATATCATGTTTGTTTGTCGCAGTTCCTCTAGCTCTCTGCCTAGAATATAGGAATGTGCAGAGCTGGTGTCTCCATGTGGAACCAATTAGTGTTTCAAAGATCACAATAAAATGTTGCCTGATAAAAAAAATATTCAAAACAATAAAGTCCGTTGATAATATCAGGAATACACAAACACAGAGGCTGTAGCAATATCTGGGGTTGAGTTAGCCAAAACAAAACCGAATATTTCCGGATTCATCAAGTCATATCCGGAAAAAGACATTTGGAATTTGGATGCAATGGACCAAGAAAATCACAGTAAAAATGGTTTTGGAGAAAAGCAAAGTCTTTTCGTTAGGCAAATGTATAAAATGCCATCTACACAAACAGAAATATCATGTCTGTTTTCCACAGTGCCTCTAGCTTTCTCCCTAGAAAATAGGTATATGTTCAGCTGGTGCTCCCATGATGAACCAATTAGTGTTTCAACGGTACAAAATGAAGTGTTCCCTGATAAAAACATTCCAAACAATAAGTCCATCGATAATATCCAGAAAGCACAAACACAGAGGCTGTAGCAATATGTCGGACTGAGTTAGCCAAAACACAACCGGATATTTCTGGATCGTCCAGTCATATCCTGACAAACTGGTGTGGAATTCCTATGCAATGGGCTTAGAAAATCACAGTAAAAATGGCTTTGGAGAAAAGTAAAGTCTTTCGTTAGGCAAGTGCATAAAATGTTATGTATACAAACAGAAATATCAAGTTTGTTTGCCGCAGTCCCTCTAGCTTTCTCCCTAGAAAATATGAATGTGTAGAGCTGGTGTCTACATGTGGAACCAATTAGATTTCCAAGCATAAAATTAAATGTTCCCTGATAAAAAACATTCAAAACAATAAAGTTCATTGATTATATCCAGAAAAAATAAACACAGAGGCTGTAGCAATATCTGGGATTGAGTTAGCCAAAACAAAACCGGATATTTCCGGTTTCATCCAGTCATATCCGGACAAACAAGTGTGGAATTCGTATGCAATGGACCGAGAAAATTACAGTAAAAATGGTTTTGGAGAAAAGCAAAGTCTTTTCGATAGCCATGTGCATAAACGTCATCTACAAATACATAAATATTATGTTTGTTTGCCACAGTTCCTCAGGCTTTCTCCCTAGAAAATACGAATGTGTAGAGCTGCTGTCCTCATGATGAACCGATTATTGTTTCTACGGTAGAAATTAAATGTTCCCTGATAAAAATATTCAAAACAATAAAGTCCATCGATAATATTCAGAAAACACAAACACAGAGGCTGTAGCAATATTTCGGATTTAGTTAGCCAAAACAAAACCGGATATTTCTGGTTACATCCAATCATATCCGGACAACGTGGTTTGGAATTCGTATGCAATGGACCGAGAAAATCACAGTAGAAATGGTTTTGGGGAAAAGCAAAGTCTTTTCGTTAGGCAAGTGCATAAAATGTCATCTATACAAACAGAAATATCATGTTTGTTTGCCACAGTTCATCTAGCTTTCTCCCTAGAAAATAAGAATGTGTAGAGGTGTTGTCCGCATGATGAACCAATTAGTGTTTCAATGGTACAAAATTAAATGTTCCCTGCTAAAAATACTAAAAACAATAAAGTCCATGGATAATATTCAGAAAACACAAACACAGAGGCTGTAGCAATATGTGCGATTCAGTTAGTCAAAACACAACCGGATATTTCCGGTTTCATCCAGTCATCCGGACAAACTGCTGTGGAATTCATATGCAATGGACCGAGAAAATCACAGTAAAAATGCTTTTGGAGAAAAGCAAAGTCTTTTCGTTAGGCATGTGCATAAAACGTCATCTACAAAAACAGAAATATCATGTTTGTTTGCCGCAGTTCCTCTAGCTTTCTCCCTAGAAAATACGAATGTGTAGAGCTGGTGTCCCCATGATGAACCAATTAGTGTTTCTACGGTACAAATTTACATGTTCCCTGATAAAAACATTCAAAACAATAAAGCCCATCAATAATATCCAGAAAACACAAACACAGAGGCTTTCACAATATTTCAGATTGAGTTAGCCAAAACACAACCGGATATTTCTGTTTGCATCCAGTCATATCCAGACAAACTGGTGTGGAATTCGTATGCAATGGACTGAGATATTCACAGTAAAAATGGTTTTGGAGAAAAGCAAAGTCTTTTCATTAGGCAAGTGCATAAAATGTCATCTATACAAACAGGAATATCATGTTTGTTTGCCGCATTTCCTCTAGCTTTCTCCCTAGACAAAACGAATATGTTCAGCTGGTGTCTCCATGTGGATCCAATTACTGTATCCAAGCTCAAAATAAAATGCTCCCCGATAAAAAACATTCAAAAAAATAAAATCCCTTGATAATATCCAGAAAACACAAACAGAGGGTCTGTAGCAATATCTGGGATTGAGTTAGCCAAAACAAAACAGGATATTTCTGTTTTCATCCAGTCATATCCAGACAAACTGGTGTGGAATTCGTATGCAATGGACCGAGAAAATCACAGTAAAAATGGTTTTGGAGAAAAGCAAAGTCTTTTCGTTAGGCAAGTGAATAAAATGTCATCTATACAAACAGAAATATCATGTTTGTTTCCCGCAGTTCCTCTAGTTTTCTCCCTAGAAAATAACAATGTGTAGAGCTGGTGTCTCCATGTGGAACCCATTAGTGTTTCTACAGTACAAAATTAAATGTTCCCTGATAAAAACATTCAAAACAATAAAGTCCATCGATAATAGCCAGAAAACACAAACACAGAGGCTTTCACAATATTTCGGTTTGAGTTAGAAAAAACAAACCCGGATATTTCTGGTTTCATCCAGTCATATCCGGACAAAGTGGTGTGGAATTCGTATGCATTGGGCTAATATAATCAGAGTAAAATGATTTTAGAAAAAAGCAAAGTCTTGTCGTTAGGCAAGTGCAAAAAAAATCATTGATACAAACAGAAATATCATGTTTGTTTGCCACAGATCCTCTAGCTTTCTCCCTAGAAAATACGAATATGTTCAGCTGGTGTCTCCATATGGAACCAATTACTGTATCCAAGCTCAACATAAAATATTCCCCGGTAAAAAACATTCAAAACAATAAATTCCGTGGATAATATCCGGAACACACAAACACAGAGGATGTAGCAATATCTGGGATTAAGTTTGCCAAAACAAAACCGGATATATCCGGTTTCATCCACTCAATCCGGACAAACTTGTGTGGAATTCGTATGCAATGGACCGAGAAAATCACAGTAAAAATGGTTTGGAGGAAAACAAAGACTTTTCGTTAGGTAGTGCATAAAATGTCATCTATACAAAGAAATATCATGTTTGTTTGCCGCAGTTCCTCTAGCTTTCTCCCTAGAAAATACGAATGTGTAAAGCTGGTGTCCCCATGATGAACCAATTAGTGTTTCTACAGTACAAACTTAATTGGTCCCTGATAAAATTATTCAAAAAATAAAGTCCATCGATAATATCCAGAAAACAGAAACACAGAGGCTTTCACAATATTTCAGATTGAGTTAGCCAAAACACAACAGGATATTTCCCGTTTCATCCAGTCATATCCGGACAAAGTGGTGAGGAATTCTTATGCAATGGACCAAGAAAACCAAAGAAAAAATAGTTTTGGAGAAAAGCAAAGTCTTTTCGTTAGGAAGAGCATAAAATCTCATCTATACAAACAGAAATATCATGTTTGTTTGCCGCAATTCCTCTAGCTTTCTCCCTGGAAAATACGAATGTCTACAGCTGGTGTTCTCATCATGAACCATTTAGTGTTTCAACGGTACAAAATTATATGTTCCCTGATAAAAATATTCAAAACAATAGAGTCCATCAATAATATCCAGAAAACACAAACACAGTGGCTTTCACAATATTTTGGATTGAGTTAGCCAAAACACAACCGGATATTTCTGTTTTCATCCACTCATATCCGGACAAACTGGTGTGGAATTCAGATGCAATGGACCGAGAAAATCACAGTAAAAATGGTTTTGGAGAAAAGCAAAGTCTTTTCGCTAGGCAAATGCATAAAATGTCATCTATACCAACAGAAATATCATGTTTGTTTGTCGCAGTTCCTCTAGCTCTCTGCCTAGAATATAGGAATGTGCAGAGCTGGTGTCTCCATGTGGAACCAATTAGTGTTTCAAAGATCACAATAAAATGTTGCCTGATAAAAAAAATATTCAAAACAATAAAGTCCGTTGATAATATCAGGAATACACAAACACAGAGGCTGTAGCAATATCTGGGGTTGAGTTAGCCAAAACAAAACCGAATATTTCCGGATTCATCAAGTCATATCCGGAAAAAGACATTTGGAATTTGGATGCAATGGACCAAGAAAATCACAGTAAAAATGGTTTTGGAGAAAAGTAAAGTATTTTCGTTAGGCAAATGTATAAAATGCCATCTACACAAACAGAAATATCATGTTTGTTTTCCACAGTGCCTCTAGCTTTCTCCCTAGAAAATAGGTATATGTTCAGCTGGTGCTCCCATGATGAACCAATTAGTGTTTCAACGGTACAAAATGAAGTGTTCCCTGATAAAAACATTCCAAACAATAAGTCCATCGATAATATCCAGAAAGCACAAACACAGAGGCTGTAGCAATATGTCGGACTGAGTTAGCCAAAACACAACCGGATATTTCTGGATCGTCCAGTCATATCCTGACAAACTGGTGTGGAATTCCTATGCAATGGGCTTAGAAAATCACAGTAAAAATGGCTTTGGAGAAAAGTAAAGTCTTTCGTTAGGCAAGTGCATAAAATGTTATGTATACAAACAGAAATATCAAGTTTGTTTGCCGCAGTCCCTCTAGCTTTCTCCCTAGAAAATATGAATGTGTAGAGCTGGTGTCTACATGTGGAACCAATTAGATTTCCAAGCATAAAATTAAATGTTCCCTGATAAAAAACATTCAAAACAATAAAGTTCATTGATTATATCCAGAAAAAATAAACACAGAGGCTGTAGCAATATCTGGGATTGAGTTAGCCAAAACAAAACCGGATATTTCCGGTTTCATCCAGTCATATCCGGACAAACAAGTGTGGAATTCGTATGCAATGGACCGAGAAAATTACAGTAAAAATGGTTTTGGAGAAAAGCAAAGTCTTTTCGATAGCCATGTGCATAAACGTCATCTACAAATACATAAATATTATGTTTGTTTGCCACAGTTCCTCAGGCTTTCTCCCTAGAAAATACAAATGTGTAGAGCTGCTGTCCTCATGATGAACCGATTATTGTTTCTACGGTAGAAATTAAATGTTCCCTGATAAAAATATTCAAAACAATAAAGTCCATCGATAATATTCAGAAAACACAAACACAGAGGCTGTAGCAATATTTCGGATTTAGTTAGCCAAAACAAAACCGGATATTTCTGGTTACATCCAATCATATCCGGACAACGTGGTTTGGAATTCGTATGCAATGGACCGAGAAAATCACAGTAGAAATGGTTTTGGGGAAAAGCAAAGTCTTTTCGTTAGGCAAGTGCATAAAATGTCATCTATACAAACAGAAATATCATGTTTGTTTGCCACAGTTCATCTAGCTTTCTCCCTAGAAAATAAGGATGTGTAGAGGTGTTGTCCGCATGATGAACCAATTAGTGTTTCAATGGTACAAAATTAAATGTTCCCTGATAAAAATACTCAAAACAATAAAGTCCATTGATAATATTCAGAAAACACAAACACAGAGGCTGTAGCAATATGTGGGATTCAGTTAGTCAAAACACAACCGGATATTTCCGGTTTCATCCAGTCATCCGGACAAACTGCTGTGGAATTCATATGCAATGGACCGAGAAAATCGCAGTAAAAATGCTTTTGGAGAAAAGCAAAGTCTTTTCGTTAGGCATGTGCATAAAACGTCATCTACAAAAACAGAAATATCATGTTTGTTTGCCGCAGTTCCTCTAGCTTTCTCCCTAGAAAATACGAATGTGTAGAGCTGGTGTCCCCATGATGAACCAATTAGTGTTTCTACGGTACAAAAATAAGGGTTCCCTGATAAAAATATTCAAACAATACAGTCCATCGATAATATTCAGAAAACACAAACAAAGAGTCTTTCATAATATTTCGGATTCAGTTAGCCAAAACACAACCGGATATTTCTGGTTTCATCCAGTCATATCCGGACAAAGTGCTTTGGAATTCGTATGCAATGCACCGAGAAAATCACAGTAGAAATTTTTTGGGGAAAAGCAACGTATTTTTGTTAGGCAAGTGCATAAAATGTCATCTATACAAACAGAAATAACATGTTTGTTTGCCACAGTTCCTCTAATTTCTCCCTAGGAATTACGAATTTGTAGAGTTGGTGTCTCCATGTGGAACCAATTCCTGTATCCAAGCTCAAAATGAAATGTGCTCCGATAAAAAACATTCAAAACAATAAAGTCCATTGATAATATCCAGAAAACACAAACACAGAGGCTGTAGCAATATCTTTGACTGAGTTAGCCAAAACACAACCGGATATTTCTGGTTTAATCCAGTCATATCCAGACAAAGTGGTGTGGAATTCATATAAAATGAAGCAAAAAAAATCACAGTAAAAATGGTTTTGGAGAAAAGCAAAGTCTTTTTGTTAGGCAAATACATAAAATGTCATCTATACAAACAGAAATACCATGTTTGTTTGCCGCAGTTCCTCTAGCGTTCTCCCTAGAAAATACGAATGTGTAGAGCTGGTGTCCCCATGATGAACCAATTAGTGATTCGACGGTACAAATTTACATGTTCCCTGATAAAAACATTCAAAACAATAAAGCCCATCAATAATATCCAGAAAACACAAACACAGAGGCTTTCACAATATTTCGGATTGAGTTAGCCAAAACACAACCGGATATTTCTGTTTTCATCCAGTCATATCCAGACAAACTGGTGTGGAATTCGTATGCAATGGACCGAGATATTCACAGTAAAAATGGTTTTGGAGAAAAGCAAAGTCTTTTCATTAGGCAAGTGCATAAAATATCATCTATACAAACAGGAATATCATGTTTGTTTGCCGCATTTCCTCTAGCTTTCTCCCTAGACAAAACGAATATGTTCAGCTGGTGTCTCCATGTGGATCCAATTACTGTATCCAAGCTCAAAATAAAATGCTCCCCGATAAAAAACATTCAAAAAAATAAAATCCCTTGATAATATCCAGAAAACACAATCAGAGGGTCTGTAGCAATATCTGGGATTGAGTTAGCCAAAAAACAACCGGATATTTCTGTTTACATCCAGTCATATCCAGACAAACTGGTGTGGAATTCGTATGCAATGGACTGAGAAAATCACAATAGAAATGGCTTTGGGGAAAAGCAAAGTCTTTTCGTTAGGCAAGTGCATAAAATGTCATCTATACAAACAGAAATATCATGTTTGTTTCCCGCAGTTCCTCTTGTTTTCTCCCTAGAAAATAACAATGTGTAGAGCTGGTTTCTCCATGTGGAACCCATTAGTGTTTCTACAGTACAAAATTAAATGTTCCCCGATAAAAACATTCAAAACAATAAAGTCCATCGATAATAGCCAGAAAACACAAACACAGAGGCTTTCACAATATTTCGGTTTGAGTTAGAAAAAACAAACCCGGATATTTCTGGTTTCATCCAGTCATATCCGGAGAAAGTGGTGTGGAATTCGTATGCATTGGGCTAATATAATCAGAGTAAAATGATTTTAGAAAAAAGCAAAGTCTTGTCGTTAGGCAAGTGCATAAAAAATCATTGATACAAACAGAAGTATCAGGTTTCTTTGCCACAGATCCTCTAGCTTTCTCCCTAGAAAATACGAATATGTTCAGCTGGTGTCTCCATATGGAACCAATTACTGTATCCAAGCTCAACATAAAATATTCCCCGGTAAAAAACGTTCAAAACAATAAATTCCGTGGATAATATCCGGAAAACACAAACACAGAGGCTGTAGCAATATCTGGGATTAAGTTAGCCAAAACAAAACCGGATATATCCGGTTTCATCCACTCAATCCGGACAAACTTGTGTGGAATTCGTATGCAATGGACCGAGAAAATCACAGTAAAAATGGTTTTGGAGGAAAGCAAAGACTTTTCATTAGGTAGTGCATAAAATGTCATCTATACAAAGAAATATCATGTTTGTTTGCCGCAGTTCCTCTAGCGTTCTCCCTAGAAAATACGAATGTGTAAAGCTGGTGTCCCCATGATGAACCAATTAGTGTTTCTACGTACAAACTTAATTGGTCCCTGATAAAATTATTCAAAAAATGAAGTCCATCGATAATATCCAGAAAACAGAAACACAGAGGCTTTCACAATATTTCAGATTGAGTTAGCCAAAACACAACAGGATATTTCCCGTTTCATCCAGTCATATCCGGACAAAGTGGTGAGGAATTCTTATGCAATGGACCAAGAAAATCAAAGAAAAAATAGTTTTGGAGAAAAGCAAAGTCTTTTCGTTAGGAAGAGCATAAAATTTCATCTATACAAACAGAAATATCATGTTTGTTTGCCGCAGTTCCTCTAGCTTTCTCCCTAGAAAATACGAATGTCTACAGCTGTTGTTCTCATCATGAACCAATTAGTGTTTCAACGGTACAAAATTAAATGTTCCCTGATAAAAACATTCAAAACAATAGAGTCCATCAATAATATCCAGAAAACACAAACACAGTGGCTTTCACAATATTTTGGATTGAGTTAGCCAAAACAAAACCGGATATTTCTGTTTTCATCCACTCATATCCACAAACTGGTGTGGAATTCAGATGCAATGGACCGAGAAAATCACACTAAAAATGGTTTTGGAGAAAAGCAAAGTCTTTTCGCTAGGCAAATGCAAAAAATGTCATCTGTACCAACAGAAATATCATGTTTGTTTGTCGCAGTTCCTCTAGCTCTCTCCCTAGAATATAGGAATGTGCAGAGCTGGTGTCTCCATGTGGAACCAATTAGTGTTTCAAAGATCACAATAAAATGTTGCCTGATAAAAAAATATTCAAAACAATAAAGTCCGTTGATAATATCGGAATACACAAACACAGAGGCTGTAGCAATATCTGGGGTTGAGTTAGCTAAAACAAAACCGAATATTTCCGGATTCATCAAGTCATATCCGGAAAAAGACGTTTGGAATTTGGATGCAATGGACCGAGAAAATCACAGTAAAAATGGTTTTGGAGAAAAGCAAAGTCTTTTCGATAGCCATGTGCATAAACGTCATCTACAAAAACATAAATATTATGTTTGTTTGCCACAGTTCCTCAGGCTTTCTCCCTAGAAAATACAAATGTGTAGAGCTGCTGTCCTCATGATGAACCGATTATTGTTTCTATGGTAGAAATTAAATGTTCCCTGATAAAAATACTCAAAACAATAAAGTCCATCGATAATATTCAGAAAACACAAACACAGAGGCTGTAGCAATATGTGGGATTCAGTTAGTCAAAACACAACCGGATATTTCCGGTTTCATCCAGTCATCCAGACAAACTGGTGTGGAATTCATATGCAATGGACCGAGAAAATCACAGTAAAAATGCTTTTGGAGAAAAGCAAAGTCTTTTCGTTAGGCATGTGCATAAAACGTCATCTACAAAAACAGAAATATCATGTTTGTTTGCCGCAGTTCCTCTAGCTTTCTCCCTAGAAAATACGAATGTGTAGAGCTGGTGTCCCCATGATGAACCAATTAGTGTTTCTACGGTACAAAAATAAGGGTTCCCTGATAAAAATATTCAAACAATATAGTCCATCGATAATATTCAGAAAACACAAACAAAGAGTCTTTCATAATATTTCGGATTCAGTTAGCCAAAACACAACCGGATATTTCTGGTTTCATCCAGTCATATCCGGACAAAGTGCTTTGGAATTCGTATGCAATGCACCGAGAAAATCACAGTAGAAATTTTTTGGGGAAAAGCAACGTATTTTCGTTAGGCAAGTGCATAAAACGTCATCTATACAAACAGAAATAACATGTTTGTTTGCCACAGTTCCTCTAATTTCTCCCTAGGAATTACGAATTTGTAGAGTTGGTGTCTCCATGTGGAACCAATTCCTGTATCCAAGCTCAAAATGAAATGTGCTCCGATAAAAAACATTCAAAACAATAAGTCCATCGATAATATCCAGAAAGCACAAACACAGAGGCTGTAGCAATATCTTTGACTGAGTTAGCCAAAACACAACCGGATATTTCTGGTTTAATCCAGTCATATCCAGACAAAGTGGTGTGGAATTCATATAAAATGAAGCAAAAAAATCACAGTAAAAATTGTTTTGGAGAAAAGCAAAGTCTTTTCGTTAGGCAAATGTATAAAATGCCATCTACACAAGCAGAAATACCATGTTTGTTTTCCACAGTGCCTCTAGCTTTCTCCCTAGAAAATAGGTATATGTTCAGCTGGTGCTCCCATGATGAACCAATTAGTGTTTCAACGGTACAAAATGAAATGTTCCCTGATAAAAACATTCCAAACAATAAGTCCATCGATAATATCCAGAAAGCACAAACACAGAGGCTGTAGCAATATGTCGGACTGAGTTAGCCAAAACACAACCGGATATTTCTGGTTTCATCCAGTCATATCCTGACAAACTTGCTTGGAATTCGTATGCAATGTACCGAGAAAATCACAATAAAAATGGTTTTGGAGAAAACCAAAGTCTTTTCGTTAGGCAAGTGCATAAACTGTCATCTAGACAAACAGAAATATCATGTTTGTTTGCTGCAGTTCCTCTAGATTGCTCCCTAGAAAATACGAATTCGTAGAGCTGGTGTCCCCATGATAAACCAATTAGAGTTTCAACGGTACAAAATTGAATGTTCCCTGATAAAAAACATTCAAAACAATAAACTCTGTGGATAATATCAGGAATACACAAACACAGAGTCTGTAGCAATATCTGGGATTGAGTTAGCCAAAACAAAAGCCATATTTCCGGTTTCAACCAGTCACATCCGGACAAACTGGCATGGAATTCCTATGCAATGGACTAAGAAAATCACAGTAAAAATGGTTTTGGAGATCAGCAAAGGGTTTTCGTGAGGCAAGTGCATAAAATGTCATCTATGAAAACAGAAATATCATTTTTGTTTGCTGAAGTTCCTCTAGCTTTCTCCCTAGAAAATACGAATGTGTAGAGCTGGTGTCACCATGAGAAACCAATTAGTGTTTCTACGGTACAAATTAAATGTTCCCTGATAAAAATATTCAAAACAATAAAGTCCAACGATAATATCCAGAAAACAAAATCACAGAGGCTTTCACAATATTTCAGATTGAGTTAGCCAAAACAAAACCGGATATTTCCGGTTTCATCCAGTCATATCCGGACAAACTGGTGTGGAATTCCTATGCAATGGGCTTAGAACATCACAGTAAAAATGGTTTTGGAGAAAAGTAAAGTCTTTCGTTAGGCAAGTGCATAAAATGTTATGTATACAAACAGAAATATCAAGTTTGTTTGCCACAGTTCCTCTAGCTTTCTCCCTAGAAAATATGAATGTGTAGAGCTGGTGTCTACATGTGGAACCAATTAGATTTCCAAGCATAAAATTAAATGTTCCTGATAATAAACATTCAAAACAATAAGTTCATTGATTATATCCAGAAAAGATAAACACAGAGGCTGTAGCAATATCTGGGATTGAGTTAGCCAAAACAAAACCGGATATTTCCGGTTTCATCCAGTCATATCCGGACAAACTGGTGTGGAATTCGTATGCAATGGACCGAGAAAATTACAGTAAAAATGGTTTTGGAGAAAAGCAAAGTATTTTCGATAGCCATGTGCATAAACGTCATCTACAAAAACATAAATATTATGTTTGTTTGCCACAGTTCCTCAGGCTTTCTCCCTAGAAAATACAAATGTGTAGAGCTGCTGTCCTCATGATGAACCGATTATTGTTTCTACGGTAGAAATTAAATGTTCCCTGATAAAAATACTCAAAACAATAAAGTCCATTGATAATATTCAGAAAACACAAACACAGAGGCTGTAGCAATATGTCGGACTGAGTTAGCCAAAACACAACCGGATATTTCTGGATCGTCCAGTCATATCCTGACAAACTGGTGTGGAATTCCTATGCAATGGGCTTAGAAAATCACAGTAAAAATGGCTTTGGAGAAAAGTAAAGTCTTTCGTTAGGCAAGTGCATAAAATGTTATGTATACAAACAGAAATATCAAGTTTGTTTGCCGCAGTCCCTCTAGCTTTCTCCCTAGAAAATATGAATGTGTAGAGCTGGTGTCTACATGTGGAACCAATTAGATTTCCAAGCATAAAATTAAATGTTCCCTGATAAAAAACATTCAAAACAATAAAGTTCATTGATTATATCCAGAAAAAATGAACACAGAGGCTGTAGCAATATCTGGGATTGAGTTAGCCAAAACAAAACCGGATATTTCCGGTTTCATCCAGTCATATCCGGACAAACTGGTGTGGAATTCGTATGCAATGGACCGAGAAAATTACAGCAAAAATGGTTTTGGAGAAAAGCAAAGTCTTTTCGATAGCCATGTGCATAAACGTCATCTACAAAAACATAAATATTATGTTTGTTTGCCACAGTTCCTCAGGCTTTCTCCCTAGAAAATACGAATGTGTAGAGCTGCTGTCCTCATGATGAACCGATTATTGTTTCTACGGTAGAAATTAAATGTTCCCTGATAAAAATATTCAAAACAATAAAGTCCATCGATAATATTCAGAAAACACAAACACAGAGGCTGTAGCAATATTTCGGATTTAGTTAGCCAAAACAAAACCGGATATTTCTGGTTACATCCAATCATATCCGGACAACGTGGTTTGGAATTCGTATGCAATGGACCGAGAAAATCACAGTAGAAATGGTTTTGGGGAAAAGCAAAGTCTTTTCGTTAGGCAAGTGCATAAAATGTCATCTATACAAACAGAAATATCATGTTTGTTTGCCACAGTTCATCTAGCTTTCTCCCTAGAAAATAAGAATGTGTAGAGGTGTTGTCCGCATGATGAACCAATTAGTGTTTCAATGGTACAAAATGAAATGTTCCCTGATAAAAATACTCAAAACAATAAAGTCCATTGATAATATTCAGAAAACACAAACACAGAGGCTGTAGCAATATGTGGGATTCAGTTAGTCAAAACACAACCGGATATTTCCGGTTTCATCCAGTCATCCGGACAAACTGCTGTGGAATTCATATGCAATGGACCGAGAAAATCACAGTAAAAATGGTTTTGGAGAAAATCAAAGTCTTTTCGTTAGGCATGTGCATAAAACGTCATCTACAAAAACAGAAATATCATGTTTGTTTGCCGCAGTTCCTCTAGCTTTCTCCCTAGAAAATACGAATGTGTAGAGCTGGTGTCCCCATGATGAACCAATTAGTGTTTCTACGGTACAAAAATAAGGGTTCCCTGATAAAAATATTCAAACAATACAGTCCATCGATAATATTCAGAAAACACAAACAAAGAGTCTTTCATAATATTTCGGATTCAGTTAGCCAAAACACAACCGGATATTTCTGGTTTCATCCAGTCATATCCGGACAAAGTGCTTTGGAATTCGTATGCAATGCACTGAGAAAATCACAGTAGAAATTTTTTGGGGAAAAGCAACGTATTTTTGTTAGGCAAGTGCATAAAATGTCATCTATACAAACAGAAATAACATGTTTGTTTGCCACAGTTCCTCTAATTTCTCCCTAGGAATTACGAATTTGTAGAGTTGGTGTCTCCATGTGGAACCAATTCCTGTATCCAAGCTCAAAATGAAATGTGCTCCAATAAAAAACATTCAAAACAATAAAGTCCATTGATAATATCCAGAAAACACAAACACAGAGGCTGTAGCAATATCTTTGACTGAGTTAGCCAAAACACAACCGGATATTTCTGGTTTAATCCAGTCATATCCAGACAAAGTGGTGTGGAATTCATATAAAATGAAGCAAAAAAAATCACAGTAAAAATGGTTTTGGAGAAAAGCAAAGTCTTTTTGTTAGGCAAATACATAAAATGTCATCTATACAAACAGAAATACCATGTTTGTTTGCCGCAGTTCCTCTAGCGTTCTCCCTAGAAAATACGAATGTGTAGAGCTGGTGTCCCCATGATGAACCAATTAGTGATTCGACGGTACAAATTTACATGTTCCCTGATAAAAACATTCAAAACAATAAAGCCCATCAATAATATCCAGAAAACACAAACACAGAGGCTTTCACAATATTTCGGATTGAGTTAGCCAAAACACAACCGGATATTTCTGTTTTCATCCAGTCATATCCAGACAAACTGGTGTGGAATTCGTATGCAATGGACCGAGATATTCACAGTAAAAATGGTTTTGGAGAAAAGCAAAGTCTTTTCATTAGGCAAGTGCATAAAATGTCATCTATACAAACAGGAATATCATGTTTGTTTGCCGCATTTCCTCTAGCTTTCTCCCTAGACAAAACGAATATGTTCAGCTGGTGTCTCCATGTGGATCCAATTACTGTATCCAAGCTCAAAATAAAATGCTCCCCGATAAAAAACATTCAAAAAAATAAAATCCCTTGATAATATCCAGAAAACACAAACAGAGGGTCTGTAGCAATATCTGGGATTGAGTTAGCCAAAAAACAACCGGATATTTCTGTTTACATCCAGTCATATCCAGACAAACTGGTGTGGATTTCGTATGCAATGGACTGAAAAAATCTCAATAGAAATGGCTTTGGGGAAAAGCAAAGTCTTTTCGTTAGGCAAGTGCATAAAATGTCATCTATACAAACAGAAATATCATGTTTGTTTCCCGCAGTTCCTCTTCTTTTTTTCTCCCTAGAAAATAACAATGTGTAGAGCTGGTTTCTCCATGTGGAACCCATTAGTGTTTCTACAGTACAAAATTAAATGTTCCCTGATAAAAACATTCAAAACAATAAAGTCCATCGATAATAGCCAGAAAACACAAACACAGAGGCTTTCACAATATTTCAGTTTGAGTTAGAAAAAACAAACCCGGATATTTCTGGTTTCATCCAGTCATATCCGGACAAAGTGGTGTGGAATTCGTATGCATTGGGCTAATATAATCAGAGTAAAATGATTTTAGAAAAAAGCAAAGTCTTGTCGTTAGGCAAGTGCATAAAAAATCATTGATACAAACAGAAGTATCAGGTTTCTTTGCCACAGATCCTCTAGCTTTCTCCCTAGAAAATACGAATATGTTCAGCTGGTGTCTCCATATGGAACCAATTACTGTATCCAAGCTCAACATAAAATATTCCCCGGTAAAAAACGTTCAAAACAATAAATTCCGTGGATAATATCCGGAAAACACAAACACAGAGGCTGTAGCAATATCTGGGATTAAGTTAGCCAAAACAAAACCGGATATATCCGGTTTCATCCACTCAATCCGGACAAACTTGTGTGGAATTCGTATGCAATGGACCGAGAAAATCACAGTAAAAATGGTTTTGGAGGAAAGCAAAGACTTTTCATTAGGTAGTGCATAAAATGTCATCTATACAAAGAAATATCATGTTTGTTTGCCGCAGTTCCTCTAGCGTTCTCCCTAGAAAATACGAATGTGTAAAGCTGGTGTCCCCATGATGAACCAATTAGTGTTTCTACAGTACAAACTTAATTGGTCCCTGATAAAATTATTCAAAAAATGAAGTCCATCGATAATATCCAGAAAACAGAAACACAGAGGCTTTCACAATATTTCAGATTGAGTTAGCCAAAACACAACAGGATATTTCCCGTTTCATCCAGTCATATCCGGACAAAGTGGTGAGGAATTCTTATGCAATGGACCAAGAAAATCAAAGAAAAAATAGTTTTGGAGAAAAGCAAAGTCTTTTCGTTAGGAAGAGCATAAAATTTCATCTATACAAACAGAAATATCATGTTTGTTTGCCGCAGTTCCTCTAGCTTTCTCCCTAGAAAATACGAATGTCTACAGCTGGTGTTCTCATCATGAACCAATTAGTGTTTCAACGGTACAAAATTAAATGTTCCCTGATAAAAACATTCAAAACAATAGAGTCCATCAATAATATCCAGAAAACACAAACACAGTGGCTTTCACAATATTTTGGATTGAGTTAGCCAAAACAAAACCGGATATTTCTGTTTTCATCCACTCATATCCGGACAAACTGGTGTGGAATTCAGATGCAATGGACCGAGAAAATCACAGTAAAAATGGTTTTGGAGAAAAGCAAAGTCTTTTCGCTAGGCAAATGCATAAAATGTCATCTATACCAACAGAAATATCATGTTTGTTTGTCGCAGTTCCTCTAGCTCTCTCCCTAGAATATAGGAATGTGCAGAGCTGGTGTCTCCATGTGGAACCAATTAGTGTTTCAAAGATCACAATAAAATGTTGCCTGATAAAAAAATATTCAAAACAATAAAGTCCGTTGATAATATCAGGAATACACAAACACAGAGGCTGTAGCAATATCTGGGGTTGAGTTAGCTAAAACAAAACCGAATATTTCCGGATTCATCAAGTCATATCCGGAAAAAGACGTTTGGAATTTGGATGCAATGGACCGAGAAAATCACAGTAAAAATGGTTTTGGAGAAAAGCAAAGTCTTTTCGATAGCCATGTGCATAAACGTCATCTACAAAAACATAAATATTATGTTTGTTTGCCACAGTTCCTCAGGCTTTCTCCCTAGAAAATACAAATGTGTAGAGCTGCTGTCCTCATGATGAACCGATTATTGTTTCTATGGTAGAAATTAAATGTTCCCTGATAAAAATACTCAAAATAATAAAGTCCATCGATAATATTCAGAAAACACAAACACAGAGGCTGTAGCAATATGTGGGATTCAGTTAGTCAAAACACAACCGGATATTTCCGGTTTCATCCAGTCATCCAGACAAACTGGTGTGGAATTCATATGCAATGGACCGAGAAAATCACAGTAAAAATGCTTTTGGAGAAAAGCAAAGTCTTTTCGTTAGGCATGTGCATAAAACGTCATCTACAAAAACAGAAATATCATGTTTGTTTGCCGCAGTTCCTCTAGCTTTCTCCCTAGAAAATACGAATGTGTAGAGCTGGTGTCCCCATGATGAACCAATTAGTGTTTCTACGGTACAAAAATAAGGGTTCCCTGATAAAAATATTCAAACAATATAGTCCATCGATAATATTCAGAAAACACAAACAAAGAGTCTTTCATAATATTTCGGATTCAGTTAGCCAAAACACTACCGGATATTTCTGATTTCATCCAGTCATATCCGGACAAAGTGCTTTGGAATTCGTATGCAATGCACCGAGAAAATCACAGTAGAAATTTTTTGGGGAAAAGCAACGTATTTTCATTAGGCAAGTGCATAAAACGTCATCTATACAAACAGAAATAACATGTTTGTTTGCCACAGTTCCTCTAATTTCTCCCTAGGAATTACGAATTTGTAGAGTTTGTGTCTCCATGTGGAACCAATTCCTGTATCCAAGCTCAAAATGAAATGTGCTCCGATAAAAAACATTCAAAACAATAAAGTCCATTGAAAATATCCAGAAAACACAAACACAGAGGCTGTAGCAATATCTTTGACTGAGTTAGCCAAAACACAGCCGGATATTTCTGGTTTAATCCAGTCATATCCAGACAAAGTGGTGTGGAATTCATATAAAATGAAGCAAAAAAATCACAGTAAAAATGGTTTTGGAGAAAAGCAAAGTCTTTTCGTTAGGCAAATGTATAAAATGCCATCTACACAAGCAGAAATACCATGTTTGTTTTCCACAGTGCCTCTAGCTTTCTCCCTAGAAAATAGGTATATGTTCAGCTGGTGCTCCCATGATGAACCAATTAGTGTTTCAACGGTACAAAATGAAATGTTCCCTGATAAAAACATTCCAAACAATAAGTCCATCGATAATATCCAGAAAGCACAAACACAGAGGCTGTAGCAATATGTCGGACTGAGTTAGCCAAAACACAACCGGATATTTCTGGTTTCATCCAGTCATATCCTGACAAACTTGCTTGGAATTCGTATGCAATGTACCGAGAAAATCACAATAAAAATGGTTTTGGAGAAAACCAAAGTCTTTTCGTTAGGCAAGTGCATAAACTGTCATCTAGACAAACAGAAATATCATGTTTGTTTGCTGCAGTTCCTCTAGATTGCTCCCTAGAAAATACGAATTCGTAGAGCTGGTGTCCCCATGATGAACCAATTAGTGTTTCAACGGTACAAAATTGAATGTTCCCTGATAAAAAACATTCAAAACAATAAACTCTGTGGATAATATCAGGAATACACAAACACAGAGTCTGTAGCAATATCTGGGATTGAGTTAGCCAAAACAAAAGCCATATTTCCGGTTTCAACCAGTCACATCCGGACAAACTGGCATGGAATTCCTATGCAATGGACTAAGAAAATCACAGTAAAAATGGTTTTGGAGATCAGCAAAGGGTTTTCGTGAGGCAAGTGCATAAAATGTCATCTATGAAAACAGAAATATCATTTTTGTTTGCTGAAGTTCCTCTAGCTTTCTCCCTAGAAAATATGAATGTGTAGAGCTGGTGTCACCATGAGAAACCAATTAGTGTTTCTACGGTACAAATTAAATGTTCCCTGATAAAAATATTCAAAACAATAAAGTCCAACGATAATATCCAGAAAACAAAATCACAGAGGCTTTCACAATATTTCAGATTGAGTTAGCCAAAACAAAACTGGATATTTCCGGTTTCATCCAGTCATATCCGGACAAACTGGTGTGGAATTCCTATGCAATGGGCTTAGAACATCACAGTAAAAATGGTTTTGGAGAAAAGTAAAGTCTTTCGTTAGGCAAGTGCATAAAATGTTATGTATACAAACAGAAATATCAAGTTTGTTTGCCACAGTTCCTCTAGCTTTCTCCCTAGAAAATATGAATGTGTAGAGCTGGTGTCTACATGTGGAACCAATTAGATTTCCAAGCATAAAATTAAATGTTCCTGATAATAAACATTCAAAACAATAAGTTCATTGATTATATCCAGAAAGGATAAACACAGAGGCTGTAGCAATATCTGGGATTGAGTTAGCCAAAACAAAACCGGATATTTCCGGTTTCATCCAGTCATATCCGGACAAACTGGTGTGGAATTCGTATGCAATGGACCGAGAAAATTACAGTAAAAATGGTTTTGGAGAAAAGCAAAGTCTTTTCGATAGCCATGTGCATAAACGTCATCTACAAAAACATAAATATTATGTTTGTTTGCCACAGTTCCTCAGGCTTTCTCCCTAGAAAATACAAATGTGTAGAGCTGCTGTCCTCATGATGAACCGATTATTGTTTCTACGGTAGAAATTAAATGTTCCCTGATAAAAATACTCAAAACAATAAAGTCCATCGATAATATTCAGAAAACACAAACACAGAGGCTGTAGCAATATGTGGGATTCAGTTAGTCAAAACACAACCGGATATTTCCGGTTTCATCCAGTCATCCGGACAAACTGCTGTGGAATTCATATGCAATGGACCTAGAAAATCACAGTAAAAATGCTTTTGGAGAAAAGCAAAGTTTTTCGTTAGGCATGTGCATAAAACGGCATCTACAAAAACAGAAATATCATGTTTGTTTGCCACAGTTCCTCTAGCTTTCTCCCTAGAAAATACGAATGTGTAGAGCTGGTGTCCCCATGATGAACCAATTAGTGTTTCTACGGTACAAAAATAAGGGTTCCCTGATAAAAATATTCAAACAATACAGTCCATCGATAATATTCAGAAAACACAAACAAAGAGTCTTTCATAATATTTCGGATTCAGTTAGCCAAAACACAACCGGATATTTCTGGTTTCATCCAGTCATATCCGGACAAAGTGCTTTGGAATTCGTATGCAATGCACTGAGAAAATCACAGTAGAAATTTTTTGGGGAAAAGCAACGTATTTTTGTTAGGCAAGTGCATAAAATGTCATCTATACAAACAGAAATAACATGTTTGTTTGCCACAGTTCCTCTAATTTCTCCCTAGGAATTACGAATTTGTAGAGTTGGTGTCTCCATGTGGAACCAATTCCTGTATCCAAGCTCAAAATGAAATGTGCTCCAATAAAAAACATTCAAAACAATAAAGTCCATTGATAATATCCAGAAAACACAAACACAGAGGCTGTAGCAATATCTTTGACTGAGTTAGCCAAAACACAACCGGATATTTCTGGTTTAATCCAGTCATATCCAGACAAAGTGGTGTGGAATTCATATAAAATGAAGCAAAAAAAATCACAGTAAAAATGGTTTTGGAGAAAAGCAAAGTCTTTTTGTTAGGCAAATACATAAAATGTCATCTATACAAACAGAAATACCATGTTTGTTTGCCGCAGTTCCTCTAGCGTTCTCCCTAGAAAATACGAATGTGTAGAGCTGGTGTCCCCATGATGAACCAATTAGTGATTCGACGGTACAAATTTACATGTTCCCTGATAAAAACATTCAAAACAATAAAGCCCATCAATAATATCCAGAAAACACAAACACAGAGGCTTTCACAATATTTCGGATTGAGTTAGCCAAAACACAACCGGATATTTCTGTTTTCATCCAGTCATATCCAGACAAACTGGTGTGGAATTCGTATGCAATGGACCGAGATATTCACAGTAAAAATGGTTTTGGAGAAAAGCAAAGTCTTTTCATTAGGCAAGTGCATAAAATGTCATCTATACAAACAGGAATATCATGTTTGTTTGCCGCATTTCCTCTAGCTTTCTCCCTAGACAAAACGAATATGTTCAGCTGGTGTCTCCATGTGGATCCAATTACTGTATCCAAGCTCAAAATAAAATGCTCCCCGATAAAAAACATTCAAAAAAATAAAATCCCTTGATAATATCCAGAAAACACAAACAGAGGGTCTGTAGCAATATCTGGGATTGAGTTAGCCAAAAAACAACCGGATATTTCTGTTTACATCCAGTCATATCCAGACAAACTGGTGTGGAATTCGTATGCAATGGACTGAAAAAATCACAATAGAAATGGCTTTAGGGAAAAGCAAAGTCTTTTCGTTAGGCAAGTGCATAAAATGTCATCTATACAAACAGAAATATCATGTTTGTTTCCCGCAGTTCCTCTTCTTTTTTTCTCCCTAGAAAATAACAATGTGTAGAGCTGGTTTCTCCATGTGGAACCCATTAGTGTTTCTACAGTACAAAATTAAATGTTCCCTGATAAAAACATTCAAAACAATAAAGTCCATCGATAATAGCCAGAAAACACAAACACAGAGGCTTTCACAATATTTCAGTTTGAGTTAGAAAAAACAAACCCGGATATTTCTGGTTTCATCCAGTCATATCCGGACAAAGTGGTGTGGAATTCGTATGCATTGGGCTAATATAATCAGAGTAAAATGATTTTAGAAAAAAGCAAAGTCTTGTCGTTAGGCAAGTGCATAAAAAATCATTGATACAAACAGAAGTATCAGGTTTCTTTGCCACAGATCCTCTAGCTTTCTCCCTAGAAAATACGAATATGTTCAGCTGGTGTCTCCATATGGAACCAATTACTGTATCCAAGCTCAACATAAAATATTCCCCGGTAAAAAACGTTCAAAACAATAAATTCCGTGGATAATATCCGGAAAACACAAACACAGAGGCTGTAGCAATATCTGGGATTAAGTTAGCCAAAACAAAACCGGATATATCCGGTTTCATCCACTCAATCCGGACAAACTTGTGTGGAATTCGTATGCAATGGACCGAGAAAATCACAGTAAAAATGGTTTTGGAGGAAAGCAAAGACTTTTCATTAGGTAGTGCATAAAATGTCATCTATACAAAGAAATATCATGTTTGTTTGCCGCAGTTCCTCTAGTGTTCTCCCTAGAAAATACGAATGTGTAAAGCTGGTGTCCCCATGATGAACCAATTAGTGTTTCTACAGTACAAACTTAATTGGTCCCTGATAAAATTATTCAAAAAATGAAGTCCATCGATAATATCCAGAAAACAGAAACACAGAGGCTTTCACAATATTTCAGATTGAGTTAGCCAAAACACAACAGGATATTTCCCGTTTCATCCAGTCATATCCGGACAAAGTGGTGAGGAATTCTTATGCAATGGACCAAGAAAATCAAAGAAAAAATAGTTTTGGAGAAAAGCAAAGTCTTTTCGTTAGGAAGAGCATAAAATTTCATCTATACAAACAGAAATATCATGTTTGTTTGCCGCAGTTCCTCTAGCTTTCTCCCTAGAAAATACGAATGTCTACAGCTGGTGTTCTCATCATGAACCAATTAGTGTTTCAACGGTACAAAATTAAATGTTCCCTGATAAAAACATTCAAAACAATAGAGTCCATCAATAATATCCAGAAAACACAAACACAGTGGCTTTCACAATATTTTGGATTGAGTTAGCCAAAACAAAACCGGATATTTCTGTTTTCATCCACTCATATCCGGACAAACTGGTGTGGAATTCAGATGCAATGGACCGAGAAAATCACAGTAAAAATGGTTTTGGAGAAAAGCAAAGTCTTTTCGCTAGGCAAATGCATAAAATGTCATCTATACCAACAGAAATATCATGTTTGTTTGTCGCAGTTCCTCTAGCTCTCTCCCTAGAATATAGGAATGTGCAGAGCTGGTGTCTCCATGTGGAACCAATTAGTGTTTCAAAGATCACAATAAAATGTTGCCTGATAAAAAAATATTCAAAACAATAAAGTCCGTTGATAATATCAGGAATACACAAACACAGAGGCTGTAGCAATATCTGGGGTTGAGTTAGCTAAAACAAAACCGAATATTTCCGGATTCATCAAGTCATATCCGGAAAAAGACGTTTGGAATTTGGATGCAATGGACCGAGAAAATCACAGTAAAAATGGTTTTGGAGAAAAGCAAAGTCTTTTCGATAGCCATGTGCATAAACGTCATCTACAAAAACATAAATATTATGTTTGTTTGCCACAGTTCCTCAGGCTTTCTCCCTAGAAAATACAAATGTGTAGAGCTGCTGTCCTCATGATGAACCGATTATTGTTTCTATGGTAGAAATTAAATGTTCCCTGATAAAAATACTCAAAACAATAAAGTCCATCGATAATATTCAGAAAACACAAACACAGAGGCTGTAGCAATATGTGGGATTCAGTTAGTCAAAACACAACCGGATATTTCCGGTTTCATCCAGTCATCCAGACAAACTGGTGTGGAATTCATATGCAATGGACCGAGAAAATCACAGTAAAATTGCTTTTGGAGAAAAGCAAAGTCTTTTCGTTAGGCATGTGCATAAAACGTCATCTACAAAAACAGAAATACCCTGTTTGTTTGCCGCAGTTCCTCTAGCTTTCTCCCTAGAAAATACGAATGTGTAGAGCTGGTGTCCCCATGATGAACCAATTAGTGTTTCTACGGTACAAAAATAAGGGTTCCCTGATAAAAATATTCAAACAATATAGTCCATCGATAATATTCAGAAAACACAAACAAAGAGTCTTTCATAATATTTCGGATTCAGTTAGCCAAAACACTACCGGATATTTCTGATTTCATCCAGTCATATCCGGACAAAGTGCTTTGGAATTCGTATGCAATGCACCGAGAAAATCACAGTAGAAATTTTTTGGGGAAAAGCAACGTATTTTCATTAGGCAAGTGCATAAAACGTCATCTATACAAACAGAAATAACATGTTTGTTTGCCACAGTTCCTCTAATTTCTCCCTAGGAATTACGAATTTGTAGAGTTGGTGTCTCCATGTGGAACCAATTCCTGTATCCAAGCTCAAAATGAAATGTGCTCCGATAAAAAACATTCAAAACAATAAAGTCCATTGAAAATATCCAGAAAACACAAACACAGAGGCTGTAGCAATATCTTTGACTGAGTTAGCCAAAACACAGCCGGATATTTCTGGTTTAATCCAGTCATATCCAGACAAAGTGGTGTGGAATTCATATAAAATGAAGCAAAAAAATCACAGTAAAAATGGTTTTGGAGAAAAGCAAAGTCTTTTCGTTAGGCAAATGTATGAAATGCCATCTACACAAGCAGAAATACCATGTTTGTTTTCCACAGTGCCTCTAGCTTTCTCCCTAGAAAATAGGTATATGTTCAGCTGGTGCTCCCATGATGAACCAATTAGTGTTTCAACGGTACAAAATGAAATGTTCCCTGATAAAAACATTCCAAACAATAAGTCCATCGATAATATCCAGAAAGCACAAACACAGAGGCTGTAGCAATATGTCGGACTGAGTTAGCCAAAACACAACCGGATATTTCTGGTTTCATCCAGTCATATCCTGACAAACTTGCTTGGAATTCGTATGCAATGTACCGAGAAAATCACAATAAAAATGGTTTTGGAGAAAACCAAAGTCTTTTCGTTAGGCAAGTGCATAAACTGTCATCTAGACAAACAGAAATATCATGTTTGTTTGCTGCAGTTCCTCTAGATTGCTCCCTAGAAAATACGAATTCGTAGAGCTGGTGTCCCCATGATGAACCAATTAGTGTTTCAACGGTACAAAATTGAATGTTCCCTGATAAAAAACATTCAAAACAATAAACTCTGTGGATAATATCAGGAATACACAAACACAGAGTCTGTAGCAATATCTGGGATTGAGTTAGCCAAAACAAAAGCCATATTTCCGGTTTCAACCAGTCACATCCGGACAAACTGGCATGGAATTCCTATGCAATGGACTAAGAAAATCACAGTAAAAATGGTTTTGGAGATCAGCAAAGGGTTTTCGTGAGGCAAGTGCATAAAATGTCATCTATGAAAACAGAAATATCATTTTTGTTTGCTGAAGTTCCTCTAGCTTTCTCCCTAGAAAATATGAATGTGTAGAGCTGGTGTCACCATGAGAAACCAATTAGTGTTTCTACGGTACAAATTAAATGTTCCCTGATAAAAATATTCAAAACAATAAAGTCCAACGATAATATCCAGAAAACAAAATCACAGAGGCTTTCACAATATTTCAGATTGAGTTAGCCAAAACAAAACTGGATATTTCCGGTTTCATCCAGTCATATCCGGACAAACTGGTGTGGAATTCCTATGCAATGGGCTTAGAACATCACAGTAAAAATGGTTTTGGAGAAAAGTAAAGTCTTTCGTTAGGCAAGTGCATAAAATGTTATGTATACAAACAGAAATATCAAGTTTGTTTGCCACAGTTCCTCTAGCTTTCTCCCTAGAAAATATGAATGTGTAGAGCTGGTGTCTACATGTGGAACCAATTAGATTTCCAAGCATAAAATTAAATGTTCCTGATAATAAACATTCAAAACAATAAGTTCATTGATTATATCCAGAAAAGATAAACACAGAGGCTGTAGCAATATCTGGGATTGAGTTAGCCAAAACAAAACCGGATATTTCCGGTTTCATCCAGTCATATCCGGACAAACTGGTGTGGAATTCGTATGCAATGGACCGAGAAAATTACAGTAAAAATGGTTTTGGAGAAAAGCAAAGTCTTTTCGATAGCCATGTGCATAAACGTCATCTACAAAAACATAAATATTATGTTTGTTTGCCACAGTTCCTCAGGCTTTCTCCCTAGAAAATACAAATGTGTAGAGCTGCTGTCCTCATGATGAACCGATTATTGTTTCTACGGTAGAAATTAAATGTTCCCTGATAAAAATACTCAAAACAATAAAGTCCATCGATAATATTCAGAAAACACAAACACAGAGGCTGTAGCAATATGTGGGATTCAGTTAGTCAAAACACAACCGGATATTTCCGGTTTCATCCAGTCATCCGGACAAACTGCTGTGGAATTCATATGCAATGGACCTAGAAAATCACAGTAAAAATGCTTTTGGAGAAAAGCAAAGTTTTTCGTTAGGCATGTGCATAAAACGGCATCTACAAAAACAGAAATATCATGTTTGTTTGCCACAGTTCCTCTAGCTTTCTCCCTAGAAAATACGAATGTGTAGAGCTGGTGTCCCCATGATGAACCAATTAGTGTTTCTACGGTACAAAAATAAGGGTTCCCTGATAAAAATATTCAAACAATACAGTCCATCGATAATATTCAGAAAACACAAACAAAGAGTCTTTCATAATATTTCGGATTCAGTTAGCCAAAACACAACCGGATATTTCTGGTTTCATCCAGTCATATCCGGACAAAGTGCTTTGGAATTCGTATGCAATGCACTGAGAAAATCACAGTAGAAATTTTTTGGGGAAAAGCAACGTATTTTCGTTAGGCAAGTGCATAAAACGTCATCTATACAAACAGAAATAACATGTTTGTTTGCCACAGTTCCTCTAATTTCTCCCTAGGAATTACGAATTTGTAGAGTTGGTGTCTCCATGTGGAACCAATTCCTGTATCCAAGCTCAAAATGAAATGTACTCCGATAAAAAACATTCAAAACAATAAAGTCCATTGATAATATCCAGAAAACACAAACACAGAGGCTGTAGCAATATCTTTGACTGAGTTAGCCAAAACACAACCGGATATTTCTGGTTTAATCCAGTCATATCCAGACAAAGTGGTGTGGAATTCGTATAAAATGAAGCAAAAAAATCACAGTAAAAATGGTTTTGGAGAAAAGCAAAGTCTTTTTGTTAGGCAAATACATAAAATGTCATCTATACAAACAGAAATATCATGTTTGTTTGCCGCAGTTCCTCTAGCGTTCTCCCTAGAAAATACGAATGTGTAGAGCTGGTGTCCCCATGATGAACCAATTAGTGATTCGACGGTACAAATTTACATGTTCCCTGATAAAAACATTCAAAACAATAAAGCCCATCAATAATATCCAGAAAACACAAACACAGAGGCTTTCACAATATTTCGGATTGAGTTAGCCAAAACACAACCGGATATTTCTGTTTTCATCCAGTCATATCCAGACAAACTGGTGTGGAATTCGTATGCAATGGACCGAGATATTCACAGTAAAAATGGTTTTGGAGAAAAGCAAAGTCTTTTCATTAGGCAAGTGCATAAAATGTCATCTATACAAACAGGAATATCATGTTTGTTTGTCGCAGTTCCTCTAGCTTTCTCCCTAGAAAAAACGAATATGTTCAGCTGGTGTCTCCATGTGGATCCAATTACTGTATCCAAGCTCAAAATAAAATGCTCCCCGATAAAAAAACATTCAAAAAAATAAAATCCCTTGATAATATCCAGAAAACACAAACAGAGGGTCTGTAGCAATATCTGGGATTGAGTTAGCCAAAACACAACCGGATATTTCTGTTTTCATCCAGTCATATCCAGACAAACTGGTGTGGAATTCGTATGCAATGGACCGAGAAAATCACAGTAAAAATGGTTTTGGAGAAAAGCAAAGTCTTTTCGTTAGGCAAGTGCATAAAATGTCATCTATACAAACAGAAATATCATGTTTGTTTCCCGCAGTTCCTCTTGTTTTCTCCCTAGAAAATAACAATGTGTAGAGCTGGTGTCTCCATGTGGAACCCATTAGTGTTTCTACAGTACAAAATTAAATGTTCCCTGATAAAAACATTCAAAACAATAAAGTCCATCGATAATAGCCAGAAAACACAAACACAGAGGCTTTCACAATATTTCGGTTTGAGTTAGAAAAAACAAACCCGGATATTTCTGGTTTCATCCAGTCATATCCGGACAAAGTGGTGTGGAATTCGTATGCATTGGGCTAATATAATCAGAGTAAAATGATTTTAGAAAAAAGCAAAGTCTTGTCGTTAGGCAAGTGCATAAAAAATCATTGATACAAACAGAAGTATCAGGTTTCTTTGCCACAGATCCTCTAGCTTTCTCCCTAGAAAATACGAATATGTTCAGCTGGTGTCTCCATATGGAACCAATTACTGTATCCAAGCTCAACATAAAATATTCCCCGGTAAAAAACGTTCAAAACAATAAATTCCGTGGATAATATCCGGAAAACACAAACACAGAGGCTGTAGCAATATATGGGAATTAGTTTGCCAAAACAAAACCGGATATATCCGGTTTCATCCACTCAATCCGGACAAACTTGTGTGGAATTCGTATGCAATGGACCGAGAAAATCACAGTAAAAATGGTTTTGGAGGAAAGCAAAGACTTTTCGTTAGGTAGTGCATAAAATGTCATCTATACAAAGAAATATCATGTTTGTTTGCCGCAGTTCCTCTAGCGTTCTCCCTAGAAAATACGAATGTGTAAAGCTGGTGTCCCCATGATGAACCAATTAGTGTTTCTACAGTACAAACTTAATTGGTCTCTGATAAAATTATTCAAAAAATAAAGTCCATCGATAATATCCAGAAAACAGAAACACAGAGGCTTTCACAATATTTCAGATTGAGTTAGCCAAAACACAACAGGATATTTCCCGTTTCATCCAGTCATATCCGGACTAAGTGGTGAGGAATTCTTATGCAATGGACCAAGAAAATCAAAGAAAAAATAGTTTTGGAGAAAAGCAAAGTCTTTTCGTTAGGAAGAGCATAAAATCTCATCTATACAAACAGAAATATCATGTTTGTTTGCCGCAGTTCCTCTAGCTTTCTCCCTAGAAAATACGAATGTCTACAGCTGGTGTTCTCATCATGAACCAATTAGTGTTTCAACGGTACAAAATTAAATGTTCCCTGATAAAAACATTCAAAACAATAGAGTCCGTCAATAATATCCAGAAAACACAAACACAGTGGCTTTCACAATATTTTGGATTGAGTTAGCCAAAACACAACCGGATATTTCTGTTTTCATCCACTCATATCCGGACAAACTGGTGTGGAATTCAGATGCAATGGACCGAGAAAATCACAGTAAAAATGGTTTTGGAGAAAAGCAAAGTCTTTTCGCTAGGCAAATGCATAAAATGTCATCTATACCAACAGAAATATCATGTTTGTTTGTCGCAGTTCCTCTAGCTCTCTGCCTAGAATATAGGAATGTGCAGAGCTGGTGTCTCCATGTGGAACCAATTAGTGTTTCAAAGATCACAATAAAATGTTGCCTGATAAAAAAAATATTCAAAACAATAAAGTCCGTTGATAATATCAGGAATACACAAACACAGAGGCTGTAGCAATATCTGGGGTTGAGTTAGCCAAAACAAAACCGAATATTTCCGGATTCATCAAGTCATATCCGGAAAAAGACATTTGGAATTTGGATGCAATGGACCGAGAAAATCACAGTAAAAATGGTTTTGGAGAAAAGCAAAGTCTTTTCGTTAGGCAAATGTATAAAATGCCATATACACAAACAGAAATATCATGTTTGTTTTCCACAGTGCCTCTAGCTTTCTCCCTAGAAAATACGTATATGTTCAGCTGGTGCTCCCATGATGAACCAATTAGTGTTTCAACGGTACAAAATGAAGTGTTCCCTGATAAAAACATTCCAAACAATAAGTCCATCGATAATATCCAGAAAGCACAAACACAGAGGCTGTAGCAATATGTCGGACTGAGTTAGCCAAAACACAACCGGATATTTCTGGTTTCATCCAGTCATATCCTGACAACTTGCTTGGAATTCGTATGCAATGTACCGAGAAAATCACAATAAAAATGGTTTTGGAGAAAACCAAAGTCTTTTCGTTAGGCAAGTGCATAAAATGTCATCTAGACAAACAGAAATATCATGTTTGTTTGCTGCAGTTCCTCTAAATTTCTCCCTAGAAAATACAAATTCGTAGAGCTGGTGTCCCCATGATGAACCAATTAGTGTTTCAACGGTACAAAATTGAATGTTCCCTGATAAAAAACATTCAAAACAATAAACTCTGTGGATAATATCAGGAATACACAAACACAGAGTCTGTAGCAATATCTGGGATTGAGTTAGCCAAAACAAAAGCCATATTTCCGGTTTCAACCAGTCACATCCGGACAAACTGGCATGGAATTCCTATGCAATGGACTAAGAAAATCACAGTAAAAATGGTTTTGGAGATCAGCAAAGGATTTTCGTGAGTCAAGTGCATAAAATGTCATCTATGAAAACAGAAATATCATTTTTGTTTGCTGAAGTTCCTCTAGCTTTCCCCCTCGAAAATACGAACGTGTAGAGCTGGTGTCACCATGAGAAACCAATTAGTGTTTCTACGTTACAAATTAAATGTTCCCTGATAAAAATACTCAAAACAATAAAGTCCAACGATAATATCCAGAAAACAAAATCACAGAGGCTTTCACAATATTTCATATTGAGTTAGCCAAAACACAACCGGATATTTCTGGTTTCATCCAGTCATATCCGGACAACCTGGTGTGGAATTCCTCTGCAATGGGCTTAGAAAATCACAGTAAAAATGGTTTTGGAGAAAAGTAAAGTCTTTCGTTAGGCAAGTGCATAAAATATTATGTATACAAACAGAAATATCAAGTTTGTTTGCCGCAGTCCCTCTAGCTTTCTCCCTAGAAAATATGAATGTGTAGAGCTGGTGTCTACATGTGGAACCAATTAGATTTCCAAGCATAAAATTAAATGTTCCCTGATAAAAAACATTCAAAACAATAAAGTTCATTGATTATATCCAGAAAAAATAAACACAGAGGCTGTAGCAATATCTGGGATTGAGTTAGCCAAAACAAAACCGGATATTTCCGGTTTCATCCAGTCATATCCGGACAAACTGGTGTGGAATTCGTAGGCAATGGACCGAGAAAATTACAGTAAAAATGGTTTTGGAGAAAAGCAAAGTCTTTTCGATAGCCATGTGCATAAACGTCATCTACAAAAACATAAATATTATGTTTGTTTGCCACAGTTCCTCAGGCTTTCTCCCTAGAAAATACGAATGTGTAGAGCTGCTGTCCTCATGATGAACCGATTATTGTTTCGACGGTAGAAATTAAATGTTCCCTGATAAAAATATTCAAAACAATAAAGTCCATCGATAATATTCAGAAAACACAAACACAGAGGCTGTAGCAATATTTCGGATTTAGTTAGCCAAAACAAAACCGGATATTTCTGGTTACATCCAATCATATCCGGACAACGTGGTTTGGAATTCGTATGCAATGGACCGAGAAAATCACAGTAGAAATGGTTTTGGGGAAAAGCAAAGTCTTTTCGTTAGGCAAGTGCATAAAATGTCATCTATACAAACAGAAATATCATGTTTGTTTGCCACAGTTCATCTAGCTTTCTCCCTAGAAAATAAGAATGTGTAGAGGTGTTGTCCGCATGATGAACCAATTAGTGTTTCAATGGTACAAAATGAAATGTTCCCTGATAAAAATACTCAAAACAATAAAGTCCATTGATAATATTCAGAAAACACAAACACAGAGGCTGTAGCAATATGTGGGATTCAGTTAGTCAAAACACAACCGGATATTTCTGGTTTCATCCAGTCATCCGGACAAACTGCTGTGGAATTCATATGCAATGGACCGAGAAAATCACAGTAAAAATGCTTTTGGAGAAAAGCAAAGTCTTTTCGTTAGGCATGTGCATAAAACGTCATCTACAAAAACAGAAATATCATGTTTGTTTGCCGCAGTTCCTCTAGCTTTCTCCCTAGAAAATACGAATGTGTAGAGCTGGTGTCCCCATGATGAACCAATTAGTGTTTCTACGGTACAAAAATCAGGGTTCCCTGATAAAAATATTCAAACAATATAGTCCATGGATAATATTCAGAAAACACAAACAAAGAGTCTTTCATAATATTTCGGATTCAGTTAGCCAAAACACTACCGGATATTTCTGGTTTCATCCAGTCATATCCGGACAAAGTGCTTTGGAATTCGTATGCAATGCACCGAGAAAATCACAGTAGAAATTTTTTGGGGAAAAGCAACGTATTTTCGTTAGGCAAGTGCATAAAACGTCATCCATACAAACAGAAATAACATGTTTGTTTGCCACAGTTCCTCTAATTTCTCCCTAGGAATTACGAATTTGTAGAGTTGGTGTCTCCATGTGGAACCAATTCCTGTATCCAAGCTCAAAATGAAATGTGCTCCGATAAAAAACATTCAAAACAATAAAGTCCATTGAAAATATCCAGAAAACACAAACACAGAGGCTGTAGCAATATCTTTGACTGAGTTAGCCAAAACACAGCCGGATATTTCTGGTTTAATCCAGTCATATCCAGACAAAGTGGTGTGGAATTCATATAAAATGAAGCAAAAAAATCACAGTAAAAATGGTTTTGGAGAAAAGCAAAGTCTTTTCGTTAGGCAAATGTATAAAATGCCATCTACACAAGCAGAAATACCATGTTTGTTTTCCACAGTGCCTCTAGCTTTCTCCCTAGAAAATAGGTATATGTTCAGCTGGTGCTCCCATGATGAACCAATTAGTGTTTCAACGGTACAAAATGAAATGTTCCCTGATAAAAACATTCCAAACAATAAGTCCATCGATAATATCCAGAAAGCACAAACACAGAGGCTGTAGCAATATGTCGGACTGAGTTAGCCAAAACACAACCGGATATTTCTGGTTTCATCCAGTCATATCCTGACAAACTTGCTTGGAATTCGTATGCAATGTACCGAGAAAATCACAATAAAAATGGTTTTGGAGAAAACCAAAGTCTTTTCGTTAGGCAAGTGCATAAACTGTCATCTAGACAAACAGAAATATCATGTTTGTTTGCTGCAGTTCCTCTAGATTGCTCCCTAGAAAATACGAATTCGTAGAGCTGGTGTCCCCATGATGAACCAATTAGTGTTTCAACGGTACAAAATTGAATGTTCCCTGATAAAAAACATTCAAAACAATAAACTCTGTGGATAATATCAGGAATACACAAACACAGAGTCTGTAGCAATATCTGGGATTGAGTTAGCCAAAACAAAAGCCATATTTCCGGTTTCAACCAGTCACATCCGGACAAACTGGCATGGAATTCCTATGCAATGGACTAAGAAAATCACAGTAAAAATGGTTTTGGAGATCAGCAAAGGGTTTTCGTGAGGCAAGTGCATAAAATGTCATCTATGAAAACAGAAATATCATTTTTGTTTGCTGAAGTTCCTCTAGCTTTCTCCCTAGAAAATATGAATGTGTAGAGCTGGTGTCACCATGAGAAACCAATTAGTGTTTCTACGGTACAAATTAAATGTTCCCTGATAAAAATATTCAAAACAATAAAGTCCAACGATAATATCCAGAAAACAAAATCACAGAGGCTTTCACAATATTTCAGATTGAGTTAGCCAAAACAAAACTGGATATTTCCGGTTTCATCCAGTCATATCCGGACAAACTGGTGTGGAATTCCTATGCAATGGGCTTAGAACATCACAGTAAAAATGGTTTTGGAGAAAAGTAAAGTCTTTCGTTAGGCAAGTGCATAAAATGTTATGTATACAAACAGAAATATCAAGTTTGTTTGCCACAGTTCCTCTAGCTTTCTCCCTAGAAAATATGAATGTGTAGAGCTGGTGTCTACATGTGGAACCAATTAGATTTCCAAGCATAAAATTAAATGTTCCTGATAATAAACATTCAAAACAATAAGTTCATTGATTATATCCAGAAAAGATAAACACAGAGGCTGTAGCAATATCTGGGATTGAGTTAGCCAAAACAAAACCGGATATTTCCGGTTTCATCCAGTCATATCCGGACAAACTGGTGTGGAATTCGTATGCAATGGACCGAGAAAATTACAGTAAAAATGGTTTTGGAGAAAAGCAAAGTCTTTTCGATAGCCATGTGCATAAACGTCATCTACAAAAACATAAATATTATGTTTGTTTGCCACAGTTCCTCAGGCTTTCTCCCTAGAAAATACAAATGTGTAGAGCTGCTGTCCTCATGATGAACCGATTATTGTTTCTACGGTAGAAATTAAATGTTCCCTGATAAAAATACTCAAAACAATAAAGTCCATCGATAATATTCAGAAAACACAAACACAGAGGCTGTAGCAATATGTGGGATTCAGTTAGTCAAAACACAACCGGATATTTCCGGTTTCATCCAGTCATCCGGACAAACTGCTGTGGAATTCATATGCAATGGACCTAGAAAATCACAGTAAAAATGCTTTTGGAGAAAAGCAAAGTTTTTCGTTAGGCATGTGCATAAAACGGCATCTACAAAAACAGAAATATCATGTTTGTTTGCCACAGTTCCTCTAGCTTTCTCCCTAGAAAATACGAATGTGTAGAGCTGGTGTCCCCATGATGAACCAATTAGTGTTTCTACGGTACAAAAATAAGGGTTCCCTGATAAAAATATTCAAACAATACAGTCAATCGATAATATTCAGAAAACACAAACAAAGAGTCTTTCATAATATTTCGGATTCAGTTAGCCAAAACACAACCGGATATTTCTGGTTTCATCCAGTCATATCCGGACAAAGTGCTTTGGAATTCCTATGCAATGCACTGAGAAAATCACAGTAGAAATTTTTTGGGGAAAAGCAACGTATTTTCGTTAGGCAAGTGCATAAAACGTCATCTATACAAACAGAAATAACATGTTTGTTTGCCACAGTTCCTCTAATTTCTCCCTAGGAATTACGAATTTGTAGAGTTGGTGTCTCCATGTCGAACCAATTCCTGTATCCAAGCTCAAAATGAAATGTACTCCGATAAAAAACATTCAAAACAATAAAGTCCATTGATAATATCCAGAAAACACAAACACAGAGGCTGTAGCAATATCTTTGACTGAGTTAGCCAAAACACAACCGGATATTTCTGGTTTAATCCAGTCATATCCAGACAAAGTGGTGTGGAATTCGTATAAAATGAAGCAAAAAAATCACAGTAAAAATGGTTTTGGAGAAAAGCAAAGTCTTTTTGTTAGGCAAATACATAAAATGTCATCTATACAAACAGAAATATCATGTTTGTTTGCCGCAGTTCCTCTAGCGTTCTCCCTAGGAAATACGAATGTGTAGAGCTGGTGTCCCCATGATGAACCAATTAGTGATTCGACGGTACAAATTTACATGTTCCCTGATAAAAACATTCAAAACAATAAAGCCCATCAATAATATCCAGAAAACACAAACACAGAGGCTTTCACAATATTTCGGATTGAGTTAGCCAAAACACAACCGGATATTTCTGTTTTCATCCAGTCATATCCAGACAAACTCGTGTGGAATTCGTATGCAATGGACCGAGATATTCACAGTAAAAATGGTTTTGGAGAAAAGCAAAGTCTTTTCATTAGGCAAGTGCATAAAATGTCATCTATACAAACAGGAATATCATGTTTGTTTGTCGCAGTTCCTCTAGGTTTCTCCCTAGAAAAAACGAATATGTTCAGCTGGTGTCTCCATGTGGATCCAATTACTGTATCCAAGCTCAAAATAAAATGCTCCCCGATAAAAAACATTCAAAAAAATAAAATCCCTTGATAATATCCAGAAAACACAAACAGAGGGTCTGTAGCAATATCTGGGATTGAGTTAGCCAAAACACATCCGGATATTTCTGTTTTCATCCAGTCATATCCAGACAAACTGGTGTGGAATTCGTATGCAATGGACCGAGAAAATCACAGTAAAAATGGTTTTGGAGAAAAGCAAAGTCTTTTCGTTAGGCAAGTGCATAAAATGTCATCTATACAAACAGAAATATCATGTTTGTTTCCCGCAGTTCCTCTTGTTTTCTCCCTAGAAAATAACAATGTGTAGAGCTGGTGTCTCCATGTGGAACCCATTAGTGTTTCTACAGTACAAAATTAAATGTTCCCTGATAAAAACATTCAAAACAATAAAGTCCATCGATAATAGCCAGAAAACACAAACACAGAGGCTTTCACAATATTTCGGTTTGAGTTAGAAAAAACAAACCCGGATATTTCTGGTTTCATCCAGTCATATCCGGACAAAGTGGTGTGGAATTCGTATGCATTGGGCTAATATAATCAGAGTAAAATGATTTTAGAAAAAAGCAAAGTCTTGTCGTTAGGCAAGTGCATAAAAAATCATTGATACAAACAGAAGTATCAGGTTTCTTTGCCACAGATCCTCTAGCTTTCTCCCTAGAAAATACGAATATGTTCAGCTGGTGTCTCCATATGGAACCAATTACTGTATCCAAGCTCAACATAAAATATTCCCCGGTAAAAAACGTTCAAAACAATAAATTCCGTGGATAATATCCGGAAAACACAAACACAGAGGCTGTAGCAATATATGGGAATTAGTTTGCCAAAACAAAACCGGATATATCCGGTTTCATCCACTCAATCCGGACAAACTTGTGTGGAATTCGTATGCAATGGACCGAGAAAATCACAGTAAAAATGGTTTTGGAGGAAAGCAAAGACTTTTCGTTAGGTAGTGCATAAAATGTCATCTATACAAAGAAATATCATGTTTGTTTGCCGCAGTTCCTCTAGCGTTCTCCCTAGAAAATACGAATGTGTAAAGCTGGTGTCCCCATGATGAACCAATTAGTGTTTCTACAGTACAAACTTAATTGGTCTCTGATAAAATTATTCAAAAAATAAAGTCCATCGATAAAATCCAGAAAACAGAAACACAGAGGCTTTCACAATATTTCAGATTGAGTTAGCCAAAACACAACAGGATATTTCCCGTTTCATCCAGTCATATCCGGACTAAGTGGTGAGGAATTCTTATGCAATGGACCAAGAAAATCAAAGAAAAAATAGTTTTGGAGAAAAGCAAAGTCTTTTCGTTAGGAAGAGCATAAAATCTCATCTATACAAACAGAAATATCATGTTTGTTTGCCGCAGTTCCTCTAGCTTTCTCCCTAGAAAATACGAATGTCTACAGCTGGTGTTCTCATCATGAACCAATTAGTGTTTCAACGGTACAAAATTAAATGTTCCCTGATAAAAACATTCAAAACAATAGAGTCCGTCAATAATATCCAGAAAACACAAACACAGTGGCTTTCACAATATTTTGGATTGAGTTAGCCAAAACACAACCGGATATTTCTGTTTTCATCCACTCATATCCGGACAAACTGGTGTGGAATTCAGATGCAATGGACCGAGAAAATCACAGTAAAAATGGTTTTGGAGAAAAGCAAAGTCTTTTCGCTAGGCAAATGCATAAAATGTCATCTATACCAACAGAAATATCATGTTTGTTTGTCGCAGTTCCTCTAGCTCTCTGCCTAGAATATAGGAATGTGCAGAGCTGGTGTCTCCATGTGGAACCAATTAGTGTTTCAAAGATCACAATAAAATGTTGCCTGATAAAAAAAATATTCAAAACAATAAAGTCCGTTGATAATATCAGGAATACACAAACACAGAGGCTGTAGCAATATCTGGGGTTGAGTTAGCCAAAACAAAACCGAATATTTCCGGATTCATCAAGTCATATCCGGAAAAAGACATTTGGAATTTGGATGCAATGGACCGAGAAAATCACAGTAAAAATGGTTTTGGAGAAAAGCAAAGTCTTTTCGTTAGGCAAATGTATAAAATGCCATATACACAAACAGAAATATCATGTTTGTTTTCCACAGTGCCTCTAGCTTTCTCCCTAGAAAATACGTATATGTTCAGCTGGTGCTCCCATGATGAACCAATTAGTGTTTCAACGGTACAAAATGAAGTGTTCCCTGATAAAAACATTCCAAACAATAAGTCCATCGATAATATCCAGAAAGCACAAACACAGAGGCTGTAGCAATATGTCGGACTGAGTTAGCCAAAACACAACCGGATATTTCTGGTTTCATCCAGTCATATCCTGACAACTTGCTTGGAATTCGTATGCAATGTACCGAGAAAATCACAATAAAAATGGTTTTGGAGAAAACCAAAGTCTTTTCGTTAGGCAAGTGCATAAAATGTCATCTAGACAAACAGAAATATCATGTTTGTTTGCTGCAGTTCCTCTAAATTTCTCCCTAGAAAATACAAATTCGTAGAGCTGGTGTCCCCATGATGAACCAATTAGTGTTTCAACGGTACAAAATTGAATGTTCCCTGATAAAAAACATTCAAAACAATAAACTCTGTGGATAATATCAGGAATACACAAACACAGAGTCTGTAGCAATATCTGGGATTGAGTTAGCCAAAACAAAAGCCATATTTCCGGTTTCAACCAGTCACATCCGGACAAACTGGCATGGAATTCCTATGCAATGGACTAAGAAAATCACAGTAAAAATGGTTTTGGAGATCAGCAAAGGATTTTCGTGAGTCAAGTGCATAAAATGTCATCTATGAAAACAGAAATATCATTTTTGTTTGCTGAAGTTCCTCTAGCTTTCCCCCTAGAAAATACGAACGTGTAGAGCTGGTGTCACCATGAGAAACCAATTAGTGTTTCTACGTTACAAATTAAATGTTCCCTGATAAAAATACTCAAAACAATAAAGTCCAACGATAATATCCAGAAAACAAAATCACAGAGGCTTTCACAATATTTCATATTGAGTTAGCCAAAACACAACCGGATATTTCTGGTTTCATCCAGTCATATCCGGACAAACTGGTGTGGAATTCCTCTGCAATGGGCTTAGAAAATCACAGTAAAAATGGTTTTGGAGAAAAGTAAAGTCTTTCGTTAGGCAAGTGCATAAAATGTTATGTATACAAACAGAAATATCAAGTTTGTTTGCCGCAGTCCCTCTAGCTTTCTCCCTAGAAAATATGAATGTGTAGAGCTGGTGTCTACATGTGGAACCAATTAGATTTCCAAGCATAAAATTAAATGTTCCCTGATAAAAAACATTCAAAACAATAAAGTTCATTGATTATATCCAGAAAAAATAAACACAGAGGCTGTAGCAATATCTGGGATTGAGTTAGCCAAAACAAAACCGGATATTTCCGGTTTCATCCAGTCATATCCGGACAAACTGGTGTGGAATTCGTAGGCAATGGACCGAGAAAATTACAGTACAAATGGTTTTGGAGAAAAGCAAAGTCTTTTCGATAGCCATGTGCATAAACGTCATCTACAAAAACATAAATATTATGTTTGTTTGCCACAGTTCCTCAGGCTTTCTCCCTAGAAAATACGAATGTGTAGAGCTGCTGTCCTCATGATGAACCGATTATTGTTTCTACGGTAGAAATTAAATGTTCCCTGATAAAAATATTCAAAACAATAAAGTCCATCGATAATATTCAGAAAACACAAACACAGAGGCTGTAGCAATATTTCGGATTTAGTTAGCCAAAACAAAACCGGATATTTCTGGTTACATCCAATCATATCCGGACAACGTGGTTTGGAATTCGTATGCAATGGACCGAGAAAATCACAGTAGAAATGGTTTTGGGAAAAGCAAAGTCTTTTCGTTAGGCAAGTGCATAAAATGTCATCTATACAAACAGAAATATCATGTTTCTTTGCCACAGTTCATCTAGCTTTCTCCCTAGAAAATAAGAATGTGTAGAGGTGTTGTCCGCATGATGAACCAATTAGTGTTTCAATGGTACAAAATGAAATGTTCCCTGATAAAAATACTCAAAACAATAAAGTCCATTGATAATATTCAGAAAACACAAACACAGAGGCTGTAGCAATATGTGGGATTCAGTAAGTCAAAACACAACCGGATATTTCCGGTTTCATCCAGTCATCCGGACAAACTGGTGTGGAATTCATATGCAATGGACCGAGAAAATCACAGTAAAAATGCTTTTGGAGAAAAGCAAAGTCTTTTCGTTAGGCATGTGCATAAAACGTCATCTACAAAAACAGAAATATCATGTTTGTTTGCCACAGTTCCTCTAGCTTTCTCCCTAGAAAATACGAATGTGTAGAGCTGGTGTCCCCATGATGAACCAATTAGTGTTTCTACGGTACAAAAATAAGGGTTCCCTGATAAAAATATTCAAACAATACAGTCCATCGATAATATTCAGAAAACACAAACAAAGAGTCTTTCATAATATTTCGGATTCAGTTAGCCAAAACACAACTGGATATTTCTGGTTTCATCCAGTCATATCCGGACAAAGTGCTTTGGAATTCGTATGCAATGCACCGAGAAAATCACAGTAGAAATTTTTTGGGGAAAAGCAACGTATTTTCGTTAGGCAAGTGCATAAAACGTCATCTATACAAACGGAAATAACATGTTTGTTTGCCACAGTTCCTCTAATTTCTCCCTAGGAATTACGAATTTGTAGAGTTGGTGTCTCCATGTGGAACCAATTCCTGTATCCAAGCTCAAAATGAAATGTGCTCCGATAAAAAACATTCAAAACAGTAAAGTCCATTGAAAATATCCAGAAAACACAAACACAGAGGCTGTAGCAATATCTTTGACTGAGTTAGCCAAAACACAACTGGATATTTCTGGTTTAATCCAGTCATATCCAGACAAAGTGGTGTGGAATTCGTATAAAATGAAGCAAAAAAATCACAGTAAAAATGGTTTTGGAGAAAAGCAAAGTCTTTTTGTTAGGCAAATACATAAAATGTCATCTATACAAACAGAAATACCATGTTTGTTTGCCGCAGTTCCTCTAGCGTTCTCCCTAGAAAATACGAATGTGTAGAGCTGGTGTCCCCATGATGAACCAATTAGTGATTCGAAGGTACAAATTTACATGTTCCCTGATAAAAACATTCAAAACAATAAAGCCCATCAATAATATCCAGAAAGCACAAACACAGAGGCTTTCACAATATTTCGGATTGAGTTAGCCAAAACACAACCGGATATTTCTGTTTTCATCCAGCATATCCAGACAAACTGGTGTGGAATTCGTATGCAATGGACTGAGATATTCACAGTAAAAATGGTTTTGGAGAAAAGCAAAGTCTTTTCATTAGGCAAGTGCATAAAATGTCATCTATACAAACAGAAATATCATGTTTGTTTGCCGCAGTTCCTCTAGCTTTCTCCCTAGAAAATACGAATGTCTACAGCGGGTGTTCTCATCATGAACCAATTAGTGTTTCAACGGTACAAAATTAAATGTTCCCTGATAAAAAGATTCAAAACAATAGAGTCCGTCAATAATATCCAGAAAACACAAACACAGTGGCTTTCACAATATTTTGGATTGAGTTAGCCAAAACACAACCGGATATTTCTGTTTTCATCCACTCATATCCGGACAAACTGGTGTGGAATTCAGATGCAATGGACCGAGAAAATCACAGTAAAAATGGTTTTGGAGAAAAGCAAAGTCTTTTCGCTAGGCAAATGCATAAAATGTCATCTATACCAACAGAAATATCATGTTTGTTTGTCGCAGTTCCTCTAGCTCTCTCCCTAGAATATAGGAATGTGCAGAGCTGGTGTCTCCATGTGGAACCAATTAGTGTTTCAAAGATCACAATAAAATGTTGCCTGATAAAAAAATATTCAAAACAATAAAGTCCGTTGATAATATCAGGAATACACAAACACAGAGGCTGTAGCAATATCTGGGGTTGAGTTAGCCAAAACAAAACCGAATATTTCCGGATTCATCAAGTCATATCCGGAAAAAGACATTTGGAATTTGGATGCAATGGACCGAGAAAATCACAGTAAAAATGGTTTTGGAGAAAAGCAAAGTCTTTTCGTTAGGCAAATGTATAAAATGCCATCTACACAAACAGAAATATCATGTTTGTTTTCCACAGTGCCTCTAGCTTTCTCCCTAGAAAATACGTATATGTTCAGCTGGTGCTCCCATGATGAACCAATTAGTGTTTCAACGGTACAAAATGAAATGTTCCCTGATAAAAACATTCCAAACAATAAGTCCATCGATAATATCCAGAAAGCACAAACACAGAGGCTGTAGCAATATGTTGGACTGAGTTAGCCAAAACACAACCGGATATTTCTGGTTTCATCCAGTCATATCTTGACAAACTTGCTTGGAATTCGTATGCAATGTACCGAGAAAATCACAATAAAAATGGTTTTGGAGAAAACCAAAGTCTTTTCGTTAGGCAAGTGCATAAAATGTCATCTAGACAAACAGAAGTATCATGTTTGTTTGCTGCAGTTCCTCTAGATTGCTCCCTAGAAAATACGAATTCGTAGAGCTGGTGTCCCCATGATGAACCAATTAGTGTTTCAACGGTACAAAATTGAATGTTCCCTGATAAAAAACATTCAAAACAATAAACTCTGTGGATAATATCAGGAATACACACACACAGAGACTGTAGCAATATCTGGGATTGAGTTAGCCAAAACAAAAGCCATATTTCCGGTTTCAACCAGTCACATCCGGACAAACTGGCATGGAATTCCTATGCAATGGACTAAGAAAATCACAGTAAAAATGGTTTTGGAGATCAGCAAAGGGTTTTCATGAGGCAAGTGCATAAAATGTCATCTATGAAAACAGAAATATCATTTTTGTTTGCTGAAGTTCCTCTAGCTTTCTCCCTAGAAAATACGAACGTGTAGAGCTGGTGTCACCATGAGAAACCAATTAGTGTTTCTACGGTACAAATTAAATGTTCCCTGATAAAAATATTCAAAACAATAAAGTCCAACGATAATATCCAGAAAACAAAATCACAGAGGCTTTCACAATATTTCGTATTGAGTTAGCCAAAACACAACCGGATATTTCTGGTTTCATCCAGTCATATCCGGACAAACTGGTGTGGAATTCCTCTGCAATGGGCTTAGAACATCACAGTAAAAATGGTTTTGGAGAAAAGTAAAGTCTTTCGTTAGGCAAGTGCATAAAATGTTATGTATACAAACAGAAATATCAAGTTTGTTTGCCGCAGTCCCTCTAGCTTTCTCCCTAGAAAATATGAATGTGTAGAGCTGGTGTCTACATGTGGAACCAATTAGATTTCCAAGCATAAAATTAAATGTTCCCTGATAAAAAACATTCAAAACAATAAAGTTCATTGATTATATCCAGAAAAAATAAACACAGAGGCTGTAGCAATATCTGGGATTGAGTTAGCCAAAACAAAACCGGATATTTCCGGTTTCATCCAGTCATATCCGGACAAACTGGTGTGGAATTCGTAGGCAATGGACCGAGAAAATTACAGTAAAAATGGTTTTGGAGAAAAGCAAAGTCTTTTCGATAGCCATGTGCATAAACGTCATCTACAAAAACATAAATATTATGTTTGTTTGCCACAGTTCCTCAGGCTTTCTCCCTAGAAAATACGAATGTGTAGAGCTGCTGTCCTCATGATGAACCGATTATTGTTTCTACGGTAGAAATTAAATGTTCCCTGATAAAAATATTCAAAACAATAAAGTCCATCGATAATATTCAGAAAACACAAATACAGAGGCTGTAGCAATATTTCGGATTTAGTTAGCCAAAACAAAACCGGATATTTCTGGTTACATCCAATCATATCCGGACAACGTGGTTTGGAATTCGTATGCAATGGACCGAGAAAATCACAGTAGAAATGGTTTTGGGGAAAAGCAAAGTCCTTTCGTTAGGCAAGTGCATAAAATGTCATCTATACAAACAGAAATATCATGTTTGTTTGCCACAGTTCATCTAGCTTTCTCCCTAGAAAATAAGAATGTGTAGAGGTGTTGTCCGCATGATGAACCAATTAGTATTTCAATGGTACAAAATGAAATGTTCCCTGATAAAAATACTCAAAACAATAAAGTCCATCGATAATACTCAGAAAACACAAACACAGAGTCTGTAGCAATATGTGGGATTCAGTTAGTCAAAACACAACCGGATATTTCTGGTTTCATCCAGTCATCCGGACAAACTGCTGTGGAATTCATATGCAATGGACCGAGAAAATCACAGTAAAAATGCTTTTGGAGAAAAGCAAAGCCTTTCGTTAGGCATGTGCATAAAACGTCATCTACAGAAACAGAAATATCATGTTTGTTTGCCGCAGTTCCTCTAGCTTTCTCCCTAGAAAATACGAATGTGTAGAGCTGGTGTCCCCATGATGAACCAATTAGTGTTTCTACGGTACAAAAATAAGGGTTCCCTGATAAAAATATTCAAACAATACAGTCCATCGATAATATTCAGAAAACACAAACAAAGAGTCTTTCATAATATTTCGGATTCAGTTAGCCAAAACACAACTGGATATTTCTGGTTTCATCCAGTCATATCCGGACAAAGTGCTTTGGAATTCGTATGCAATGCACCGAGAAAATCACAGTAGAAATTTTTTGGGGAAAAGCAACGTATTTTCGTTAGGCAAGTGCATAAAACGTCATCTATACAAACGGAAATAACATGTTTGTTTGCCACAGTTCCTCTAATTTCTCCCTAGGAATTACGAATTTGTAGAGTTGGTGTCTCCATGTGGAACCAATTCCTGTATCCAAGCTCAAAATGAAATGTGCTCCGATAAAAAACATTCAAAACAGTAAAGTCCATTGAAAATATCCAGAAAACACAAACACAGAGGCTGTAGCAATATCTTTGACTGAGTTAGCCAAAACACAACTGGATATTTCTGGTTTAATCCAGTCATATCCAGACAAAGTGGTGTGGAATTCGTATAAAATGAAGCAAAAAAATCACAGTAAAAATGGTTTTGGAGAAAAGCAAAGTCTTTTTGTTAGGCAAATACATAAAATGTCATCTATACAAACAGAAATACCATGTTTGTTTGCCGCAGTTCCTCTAGTGTTCTCCCTAGAAAATACGAATGTGTAGAGCTGGTGTCCCCATGATGAACCAATTAGTGATTCAAAGGTACAAATTTACATGTTCCCTGATAAAAACATTCAAAACAATAAAGCCCATCAATAATATCCAGAAAACACAAACACAGAGGCTTTCACAATATTTCGGATTGAGTTAGCCAAAACACAACCGGATATTTCTGTTTTCATCCAGTCATATCCAGACAAACTGGTGTGGAATTCGTATGCAATGGACTGAGATATTCACAGTAAAAATGGTTTTGGAGAAAAGCAAAGTCTTTTCATTAGGCAAGTGCATAAAATGTCATCTATACAAACAGAAATATCATGTTTGTTTGCCGCAGTTCCTCTAGCTTTCTCCCTAGAAAATACGAATGTCTACAGTGGGTGTTCTCATCATGAACCAATTAGTGTTTCAACGGTACAAAATTAAATGTTCCCTGATAAAAACATTCAAAACAATAGAGTCCGTCAATAATATCCAGAAAACACAAACACAGTGGCTTTCACAATATTTTGGATTGAGTTAGCCAAAACACAACCGGATATTTCTGTTTTCATCCACTCATATCCGGACAAACTGGTGTGGAATTCAGATGCAATGGACCGAGAAAATCACAGTAAAAATGGTTTTGGAGAAAAGCAAAGTCTTTTTGCTAGGCAAATGCATAAAATGTCATCTATACCAACAGAAATATCATGTTTGTTTGTCGCAGTTCCTCTAGCTCTCTCCCTAGAATATAGGAATGTGCAGAGCTGGTGTCTCCATGTGGAACCAATTAGTGTTTCAAAGATCACAATAAAATGTTGCCTGATAAAAAAATATTCAAAACAATAAAGTCCGTTGATAATATCAGGAATACACAAACACAGAGGCTGTAGCAATATCTGGGGTTGAGTTAGGCAAAACAAAACCGAATATTTCCGGATTCATCAAGTCATATCCGGAAAAAGACATTTGGAATTTGGATGCAATGGACCGAGAAAATCACAGTAAAAATGGTTTTGGAGAAAAGCAAAGTCTTGTCGTTAGGCAAATGTATAAAATGCCATCTACACAAACAGAAATATCATGTTTGTTTTCCACAGTGCTTCTAGCTTTCTCCCTAGAAAATACGTATATGTTCAGCTGGTGCTCCCATGACGAACCAATTAGTGTTTCAACGGTACAAAATGAAATGTTCCCTGATAAAAACATTCCAAACAATAAGTCCATCGATAATATCCAGAAAGCACAAACACAGAGGCTGTAGCAATATGTCGGACTGAGTTAGCCAAAACACAACCGGATATTTCTGGTTTCATCCAGTCATATCCTGACAAACTTGCTTGGAATTCGTATGCAATGTACCGAGAAAATCACAATAAAAATGGTTTTGGAGAAAACCAAAGTCTTTTCGTTAGGCAAGTGCATAAAATGTCATCTAGACAAACAGAAGTATCATGTTTGTTTGCTGCAGTTCCTCTAGATTGCTCCCTAGAAAATACGAATTCGTAGAGCTGGTGTCCCCATGATGAACCAATTAGTGTTTCAACGGTACAAAATTGAATGTTCCCTGATAAAAAACATTCAAAACAATAAACTCTGTGGATAATATCAGGAATACACAAACACAGAGACTGTAGCAATATCTGGGATTGAGTTAACCAAAACAAAAGCCATATTTCCGGTTTCAACCAGTCACATCCGGACAAACTGGCATGGAATTCCTATGCAATGGACTAAGAAAATCGCAGTAAAAATGGTTTTGGAGATCAGCAAAGGGTTTTCATGAGGCAAGTGCATAAAATGTCATCTATGAAAACAGAAATATCATTTTTGTTTGCTGAAGTTCCTCTAGCTTTCTCCCTAGAAAATACGAACGTGTAGAGCTGGTGTCACCATGAGAAACCAATTAGTGTTTCTACGGTACAAATTAAATGTTCCCTGATAAAAATATTCAAAACAATAAAGTCCAACGATAATATCCAGAAAACAAAATCACAGAGGCTTTCACAATATTTCGTATTGAGTTAGCCAAAACACAACCGGATATTTCTGGTTTCATCCAGTCATATCCGGACAAACTGGTGTGGAATTCCTCTGCAATGGGCTTAGAACATCACAGTAAAAATGGTTTTGGAGAAAAGTAAAGTCTTTCGTTAGGCAAGTGCATAAAATGTTATGTATACAAACAGAAATATCAAGTTTGTTTGCCGCAGTCCCTCTAGCTTTCTCCCTAGAAAATATGAATGTGTAGAGCTGGTGTCTACATGTGGAACCAATTAGATTTCCAAGCATAAAATTAAATGTTCCCTGATAAAAAACATTCAAAACAATAAAGTTCATTGATTATATCCAGAAAAAATAAACACAGAGGCTGTAGCAATATCTGGGATTGAGTTAGCCAAAACAAAACCGGATATTTCCGGTTTCATCCAGTCATATCCGGACAAACTGGTGTGGAATTCGTAGGCAATGGACCGAGAAAATTACAGTAAAAATGGTTTTGGAGAAAAGCAAAGTCTTTTCGATAGCCATGTGCATAAACGTCATCTACAAAAACATAAATATTATGTTTGTTTGCCACAGTTCCTCAGGCTTTCTCCCTAGAAAATACGAATGTGTAGAGCTGCTGTCCTCATGATGAACCGATTATTGTTTCTACGGTAGAAATTAAATGTTCCCTGATAAAAATATTCAAAACAATAAAGTCCATCGATAATATTCAGAAAACACAAATACAGAGGCTGTAGCAATATTTCGGATTTAGTTAGCCAAAACAAAACCGGATATTTCTGGTTACATCCAATCATATCCGGACAACGTGGTTTGGAATTCGTATGCAATGGACCGAGAAAATCACAGTAGAAATGGTTTTGGGGAAAAGCAAAGTCCTTTCGTTAGGCAAGTGCATAAAATGTCATCTATACAAACAGAAATATCATGTTTGTTTGCCACAGTTCATCTAGCTTTCTCCCTAGAAAATAAGAATGTGTAGAGGTGTTGTCCGCATGATGAACCAATTAGTATTTCAATGGTACAAAATGAAATGTTCCCTGATAAAAATACTCAAAACAATAAAGTCCATCGATAATACTCAGAAAACACAAACACAGAGTCTGTAGCAATATGTGGGATTCAGTTAGTCAAAACACAACCGGATATTTCTGGTTTCATCCAGTCATCCGGACAAACTGCTGTGGAATTCATATGCAATGGACCGAGAAAATCACAGTAAAAATGCTTTTGGAGAAAAGCAAAGCCTTTCGTTAGGCATGTGCATAAAACGTCATCTACAGAAACAGAAATATCATGTTTGTTTGCCGCAGTTCCTCTAGCTTTCTCCCTAGAAAATACGAATGTGTAGAGCTGGTGTCCCCATGATGAACCAATTAGTGTTTCTACGGTACAAAAATAAGGGTTCCCTGATAAAAATATTCAAACAATACAGTCCATCGATAATATTCAGAAAACACAAACAAAGAGTCTTTCATAATATTTCGGATTCAGTTAGCCAAAACACAACTGGATATTTCTGGTTTCATCCAGTCATATCCGGACAAAGTGCTTTGGAATTCGTATGCAATGCACCGAGAAAATCACAGTAGAAATTTTTTGGGGAAAAGCAACGTATTTTCGTTAGGCAAGTGCATAAAACGTCATCTATACAAACGGAAATAACATGTTTGTTTGCCACAGTTCCTCTAATTTCTCCCTAGGAATTACGAATTTGTAGAGTTGGTGTCTCCATGTGGAACCAATTCCTGTATCCAAGCTCAAAATGAAATGTGCTCCGATAAAAAACATTCAAAACAGTAAAGTCCATTGAAAATATCCAGAAAACACAAACACAGAGGCTGTAGCAATATCTTTGACTGAGTTAGCCAAAACACAACTGGATATTTCTGGTTTAATCCAGTCATATCCAGACAAAGTGGTGTGGAATTCGTATAAAATGAAGCAAAAAAATCACAGTAAAAATGGTTTTGGAGAAAAGCAAAGTCTTTTTGTTAGGCAAATACATAAAATGTCATCTATACAAACAGAAATACCATGTTTGTTTGCCGCAGTTCCTCTAGTGTTCTCCCTAGAAAATACGAATGTGTAGAGCTGGTGTCCCCATGATGAACCAATTAGTGATTCGAAGGTACAAATTTACATGTTCCCTGATAAAAACATTCAAAACAATAAAGCCCATCAATAATATCCAGAAAACACAAACACAGAGGCTTTCACAATATTTCGGATTGAGTTAGCCAAAACACAACCGGATATTTCTGTTTTCATCCAGTCATATCCAGACAAACTGGTGTGGAATTCGTATGCAATGGACTGAGATATTCACAGTAAAAATGGTTTTGGAGAAAAGCAAAGTCTTTTCATTAGGCAAGTGCATAAAATGTCATCTATACAAACAGAAATATCATGTTTGTTTGCCGCAGTTCCTCTAGCTTTCTCCCTAGAAAATACGAATGTCTACAGCGGGTGTTCTCATCATGAACCAATTAGTGTTTCAACGGTACAAAATTAAATGTTCCCTGATAAAAACATTCAAAACAATAGAGTCCGTCAATAATATCCAGAAAACACAAACACAGTGGCTTTCACAATATTTTGGATTGAGTTAGCCAAAACACAACCGGATATTTCTGTTTTCATCCACTCATATCCGGACAAACTGGTGTGGAATTCAGATGCAATGGACCGAGAAAATCACAGTAAAAATGGTTTTGGAGAAAAGCAAAGTCTTTTTGCTAGGCAAATGCATAAAATGTCATCTATACCAACAGAAATATCATGTTTGTTTGTCGCAGTTCCTCTAGCTCTCTCCCTAGAATATAGGAATGTGCAGAGCTGGTGTCTCCATGTGGAACCAATTAGTGTTTCAAAGATCACAATAAAATGTTGCCTGATAAAAAAATATTCAAAACAATAAAGTCCGTTGATAATATCAGGAATACACAAACACAGAGGCTGTAGCAATATCTGGGGTTGAGTTAGGCAAAACAAAACCGAATATTTCCGGATTCATCAAGTCATATCCGGAAAAAGACATTTGGAATTTGGATGCAATGGACCGAGAAAATCACAGTAAAAATGGTTTTGGAGAAAAGCAAAGTCTTGTCGTTAGGCAAATGTATAAAATGCCATCTACACAAACAGAAATATCATGTTTGTTTTCCACAGTGCTTCTAGCTTTCTCCCTAGAAAATACGTATATGTTCAGCTGGTGCTCCCATGACGAACCAATTAGTGTTTCAATGGTACAAAATGAAATGTTCCCTGATAAAAACATTCCAAACAATAAGTCCATCGATAATATCCAGAAAGCACAAACACAGAGGCTGTAGCAATATGTCGGACTGAGTTAGCCAAAACACAACCGGATATTTCTGGTTTCATCCAGTCATATCCTGACAAACTTGCTTGGAATTCGTATGCAATGTACCGAGAAAATCACAATAAAAATGGTTTTGGAGAAAACCAAAGTCTTTTCGTTAGGCAAGTGCATAAAATGTCATCTAGACAAACAGAAGTATCATGTTTGTTTGCTGCAGTTCCTCTAGATTGCTCCCTAGAAAATACGAATTCGTAGAGCTGGTGTCCCCATGATGAACCAATTAGTGTTTCAACGGTACAAAATTGAATGTTCCCTGATAAAAAACATTCAAAACAATAAACTCTGTGGATAATATCAGGAATACACAAACACAGAGACTGTAGCAATATCTGGGATTGAGTTAACCAAAACAAAAGCCATATTTCCGGTTTCAACCAGTCACATCCGGACAAACTGGCATGGAATTCCTATGCAATGGACTAAGAAAATCGCAGTAAAAATGGTTTTGGAGATCAGCAAAGGGTTTTCATGAGGCAAGTGCATAAAATGTCATCTATGAAAACAGAAATATCATTTTTGTTTGCTGAAGTTCCTCTAGCTTTCTCCCTAGAAAATACGAACGTGTAGAGCTGGTGTCACCATGAGAAACCAATTAGTGTTTCTACGGTACAAATTAAATGTTCCCTGATAAAAATATTCAAAACAATAAAGTCCAACGATAATATCCAGAAAACAAAATCACAGAGGCTTTCACAATATTTCGTATTGAGTTAGCCAAAACACAACCGGATATTTCTGGTTTCATCCAGTCATATCCGGACAAACTGGTGTGGAATTCCTCTGCAATGGGCTTAGAACATCACAGTAAAAATGGTTTTGGAGAAAAGTAAAGTCTTTCGTTAGGCAAGTGCATAAAATGTTATGTATACAAACAGAAATATCAAGTTTGTTTGCCGCAGTCCCTCTAGCTTTCTCCCTAGAAAATATGAATGTGTAGAGCTGGTGTCTACATGTGGAACCAATTAGATTTCCAAGCATAAAATTAAATGTTCCCTGATAAAAAACATTCAAAACAATAAAGTTCATTGATTATATCCAGAAAAAATAAACACAGAGGCTGTAGCAATATCTGGGATTGAGTTAGCCAAAACAAAACCGGATATTTCCGGTTTCATCCAGTCATATCCGGACAAACTGGTGTGGAATTCGTAGGCAATGGACCGAGAAAATTACAGTAAAAATGGTTTTGGAGAAAAGCAAAGTCTTTTCGATAGCCATGTGCATAAACGTCATCTACAAAAACATAAATATTATGTTTGTTTGCCACAGTTCCTCAGGCTTTCTCCCTAGAAAATACGAATGTGTAGAGCTGCTGTCCTCATGATGAACCGATTATTGTTTCTACGGTAGAAATTAAATGTTCCCTGATAAAAATATTCAAAACAATAAAGTCCATCGATAATATTCAGAAAACACAAATACAGAGGCTGTAGCAATATTTCGGATTTAGTTAGCCAAAACAAAACCGGATATTTCTGGTTACATCCAATCATATCCGGACAACGTGGTTTGGAATTCGTATGCAATGGACCGAGAAAATCACAGTAGAAATGGTTTTGGGGAAAAGCAAAGTCCTTTCGTTAGGCAAGTGCATAAAATGTCATCTATACAAACAGAAATATCATGTTTGTTTGCCACAGTTCATCTAGCTTTCTCCCTAGAAAATAAGAATGTGTAGAGGTGTTGTCCGCATGATGAACCAATTAGTATTTCAATGGTACAAAATGAAATGTTCCCTGATAAAAATACTCAAAACAATAAAGTCCATCGATAATACTCAGAAAACACAAACACAGAGGCTGTAGCAATATGTGGGATTCAGTTAGTCAAAACACAACCGGATATTTCTGGTTTCATCCAGTCATCCGGACAAACTGCTGTGGAATTCATATGCAATGGACCGAGAAAATCACAGTAAAAATGCTTTTGGAGAAAAGCAAAGCCTTTCGTTAGGCATGTGCATAAAACGTCATCTACAGAAACAGAAATATCATGTTTGTTTGCCGCAGTTCCTCTAGCTTTCTCCCTAGAAAATACGAATGTGTAGAGCTGGTGTCCCCATGATGAACCAATTAGTGTTTCTACGGTACAAAAATAAGGGTTCCCTGATAAAAATATTCAAACAATACAGTCCATCGATAATATTCAGAAAACACAAACAAAGAGTCTTTCATAATATTTCGGATTCAGTTAGCCAAAACACAACTGGATATTTCTGGTTTCATCCAGTCATATCCGGACAAAGTGCTTTGGAATTCGTATGCAATGCACCGAGAAAATCACAGTAGAAATTTTTTGGGGAAAAGCAACGTATTTTCGTTAGGCAAGTGCATAAAACGTCATCTATACAAACGGAAATAACATGTTTGTTTGCCACAGTTCCTCTAATTTCTCCCTAGGAATTACGAATTTGTAGAGTTGGTGTCTCCATGTGGAACCAATTCCTGTATCCAAGCTCAAAATGAAATGTGCTCCGATAAAAAACATTCAAAACAGTAAAGTCCATTGAAAATATCCAGAAAACACAAACACAGAGGCTGTAGCAATATCTTTGACTGAGTTAGCCAAAACACAACTGGATATTTCTGGTTTAATCCAGTCATATCCAGACAAAGTGGTGTGGAATTCGTATAAAATGAAGCAAAAAAATCACAGTAAAAATGGTTTTGGAGAAAAGCAAAGTCTTTTTGTTAGGCAAATACATAAAATGTCATCTATACAAACAGAAATACCATGTTTGTTTGCCGCAGTTCCTCTAGTGTTCTCCCTAGAAAATACGAATGTGTAGAGCTGGTGTCCCCATGATGAACCAATTAGTGATTCAAAGGTACAAATTTACATGTTCCCTGATAAAAACATTCAAAACAATAAAGCCCATCAATAATATCCAGAAAACACAAACACAGAGGCTTTCACAATATTTCGGATTGAGTTAGCCAAAACACAACCGGATATTTCTGTTTTCATCCAGTCATATCCAGACAAACTGGTGTGGAATTCGTATGCAATGGACTGAGATATTCACAGTAAAAATGGTTTTGGAGAAAAGCAAAGTCTTTTCATTAGGCAAGTGCATAAAATGTCATCTATACAAACAGAAATATCATGTTTGTTTGCCGCAGTTCCTCTAGCTTTCTCCCTAGAAAATACGAATGTCTACAGTGGGTGTTCTCATCATGAACCAATTAGTGTTTCAACGGTACAAAATTAAATGTTCCCTGATAAAAACATTCAAAACAATAGAGTCCGTCAATAATATCCAGAAAACACAAACACAGTGGCTTTCACAATATTTTGGATTGAGTTAGCCAAAACACAACCGGATATTTCTGTTTTCATCCACTCATATCCGGACAAACTGGTGTGGAATTCAGATGCAATGGACCGAGAAAATCACAGTAAAAATGGTTTTGGAGAAAAGCAAAGTCTTTTTGCTAGGCAAATGCATAAAATGTCATCTATACCAACAGAAATATCATGTTTGTTTGTCGCAGTTCCTCTAGCTCTCTCCCTAGAATATAGGAATGTGCAGAGCTGGTGTCTCCATGTGGAACCAATTAGTGTTTCAAAGATCACAATAAAATGTTGCCTGATAAAAAAATATTCAAAACAATAAAGTCCGTTGATAATATCAGGAATACACAAACACAGAGGCTGTAGCAATATCTGGGGTTGAGTTAGGCAAAACAAAACCGAATATTTCCGGATTCATCAAGTCATATCCGGAAAAAGACATTTGGAATTTGGATGCAATGGACCGAGAAAATCACAGTAAAAATGGTTTTGGAGAAAAGCAAAGTCTTGTCGTTAGGCAAATGTATAAAATGCCATCTACACAAACAGAAATATCATGTTTGTTTTCCACAGTGCTTCTAGCTTTCTCCCTAGAAAATACGTATATGTTCAGCTGGTGCTCCCATGACGAACCAATTAGTGTTTCAACGGTACAAAATGAAATGTTCCCTGATAAAAACATTCCAAACAATAAGTCCATCGATAATATCCAGAAAGCACAAACACAGAGGCTGTAGCAATATGTCGGACTGAGTTAGCCAAAACACAACCGGATATTTCTGGTTTCATCCAGTCATATCCTGACAAACTTGCTTGGAATTCGTATGCAATGTACCGAGAAAATCACAATAAAAATGGTTTTGGAGAAAACCAAAGTCTTTTCGTTAGGCAAGTGCATAAAATGTCATCTAGACAAACAGAAGTATCATGTTTGTTTGCTGCAGTTCCTCTAGATTGCTCCCTAGAAAATACGAATTCGTAGAGCTGGTGTCCCCATGATGAACCAATTAGTGTTTCAACGGTACAAAATTGAATGTTCCCTGATAAAAAACATTCAAAACAATAAACTCTGTGGATAATATCAGGAATACACAAACACAGAGACTGTAGCAATATCTGGGATTGAGTTAACCAAAACAAAAGCCATATTTCCGGTTTCAACCAGTCACATCCGGACAAACTGGCATGGAATTCCTATGCAATGGACTAAGAAAATCGCAGTAAAAATGGTTTTGGAGATCAGCAAAGGGTTTTCATGAGGCAAGTGCATAAAATGTCATCTATGAAAACAGAAATATCATTTTTGTTTGCTGAAGTTCCTCTAGCTTTCTCCCTAGAAAATACGAACGTGTAGAGCTGGTGTCACCATGAGAAACCAATTAGTGTTTCTACGGTACAAATTAAATGTTCCCTGATAAAAATATTCAAAACAATAAAGTCCAACGATAATATCCAGAAAACAAAATCACAGAGGCTTTCACAATATTTCGTATTGAGTTAGCCAAAACACAACCGGATATTTCTGGTTTCATCCAGTCATATCCGGACAAACTGGTGTGGAATTCCTCTGCAATGGGCTTAGAACATCACAGTAAAAATGGTTTTGGAGAAAAGTAAAGTCTTTCGTTAGGCAAGTGCATAAAATGTTATGTATACAAACAGAAATATCAAGTTTGTTTGCCGCAGTCCCTCTAGCTTTCTCCCTAGAAAATATGAATGTGTAGAGCTGGTGTCTACATGTGGAACCAATTAGATTTCCAAGCATAAAATTAAATGTTCCCTGATAAAAAACATTCAAAACAATAAAGTTCATTGATTATATCCAGAAAAAATAAACACAGAGGCTGTAGCAATATCTGGGATTGAGTTAGCCAAAACAAAACCGGATATTTCCGGTTTCATCCAGTCATATCCGGACAAACTGGTGTGGAATTCGTAGGCAATGGACCGAGAAAATTACAGTAAAAATGGTTTTGGAGAAAAGCAAAGTCTTTTCGATAGCCATGTGCATAAACGTCATCTACAAAAACATAAATATTATGTTTGTTTGCCACAGTTCCTCAGGCTTTCTCCCTAGAAAATACGAATGTGTAGAGCTGCTGTCCTCATGATGAACCGATTATTGTTTCTACGGTAGAAATTAAATGTTCCCTGATAAAAATATTCAAAACAATAAAGTCCATCGATAATATTCAGAAAACACAAATACAGAGGCTGTAGCAATATTTCGGATTTAGTTAGCCAAAACAAAACCGGATATTTCTGGTTACATCCAATCATATCCGGACAACGTGGTTTGGAATTCGTATGCAATGGACCGAGAAAATCACAGTAGAAATGGTTTTGGGGAAAAGCAAAGTCCTTTCGTTAGGCAAGTGCATAAAATGTCATCTATACAAACAGAAATATCATGTTTGTTTGCCACAGTTCATCTAGCTTTCTCCCTAGAAAATAAGAATGTGTAGAGGTGTTGTCCGCATGATGAACCAATTAGTATTTCAATGGTACAAAATGAAATGTTCCCTGATAAAAATACTCAAAACAATAAAGTCCATCGATAATACTCAGAAAACACAAACACAGAGTCTGTAGCAATATGTGGGATTCAGTTAGTCAAAACACAACCGGATATTTCTGGTTTCATCCAGTCATCCGGACAAACTGCTGTGGAATTCATATGCAATGGACCGAGAAAATCACAGTAAAAATGCTTTTGGAGAAAAGCAAAGCCTTTCGTTAGGCATGTGCATAAAACGTCATCTACAGAAACAGAAATATCATGTTTGTTTGCCGCAGTTCCTCTAGCTTTCTCCCTAGAAAATACGAATGTGTAGAGCTGGTGTCCCCATGATGAACCAATTAGTGTTTCTACGGTACAAAAATAAGGGTTCCCTGATAAAAATATTCAAACAATACAGTCCATCGATAATATTCAGAAAACACAAACAAAGAGTCTTTCATAATATTTCGGATTCAGTTAGCCAAAACACAACTGGATATTTCTGGTTTCATCCAGTCATATCCGGACAAAGTGCTTTGGAATTCGTATGCAATGCACCGAGAAAATCACAGTAGAAATTTTTTGGGGAAAAGCAACGTATTTTCGTTAGGCAAGTGCATAAAACGTCATCTATACAAACGGAAATAACATGTTTGTTTGCCACAGTTCCTCTAATTTCTCCCTAGGAATTACGAATTTGTAGAGTTGGTGTCTCCATGTGGAACCAATTCCTGTATCCAAGCTCAAAATGAAATGTGCTCCGATAAAAAACATTCAAAACAGTAAAGTCCATTGAAAATATCCAGAAAACACAAACACAGAGGCTGTAGCAATATCTTTGACTGAGTTAGCCAAAACACAACTGGATATTTCTGGTTTAATCCAGTCATATCCAGACAAAGTGGTGTGGAATTCGTATAAAATGAAGCAAAAAAATCACAGTAAAAATGGTTTTGGAGAAAAGCAAAGTCTTTTTGTTAGGCAAATACATAAAATGTCATCTATACAAACAGAAATACCATGTTTGTTTGCCGCAGTTCCTCTAGTGTTCTCCCTAGAAAATACGAATGTGTAGAGCTGGTGTCCCCATGATGAACCAATTAGTGATTCAAAGGTACAAATTTACATGTTCCCTGATAAAAACATTCAAAACAATAAAGCCCATCAATAATATCCAGAAAACACAAACACAGAGGCTTTCACAATATTTCGGATTGAGTTAGCCAAAACACAACCGGATATTTCTGTTTTCATCCAGTCATATCCAGACAAACTGGTGTGGAATTCGTATGCAATGGACTGAGATATTCACAGTAAAAATGGTTTTGGAGAAAAGCAAAGTCTTTTCATTAGGCAAGTGCATAAAATGTCATCTATACAAACAGAAATATCATGTTTGTTTGCCGCAGTTCCTCTAGCTTTCTCCCTAGAAAATACGAATGTCTACAGTGGGTGTTCTCATCATGAACCAATTAGTGTTTCAACGGTACAAAATTAAATGTTCCCTGATAAAAACATTCAAAACAATAGAGTCCGTCAATAATATCCAGAAAACACAAACACAGTGGCTTTCACAATATTTTGGATTGAGTTAGCCAAAACACAACCGGATATTTCTGTTTTCATCCACTCATATCCGGACAAACTGGTGTGGAATTCAGATGCAATGGACCGAGAAAATCACAGTAAAAATGGTTTTGGAGAAAAGCAAAGTCTTTTTGCTAGGCAAATGCATAAAATGTCATCTATACCAACAGAAATATCATGTTTGTTTGTCGCAGTTCCTCTAGCTCTCTCCCTAGAATATAGGAATGTGCAGAGCTGGTGTCTCCATGTGGAACCAATTAGTGTTTCAAAGATCACAATAAAATGTTGCCTGATAAAAAAATATTCAAAACAATAAAGTCCGTTGATAATATCAGGAATACACAAACACAGAGGCTGTAGCAATATCTGGGGTTGAGTTAGGCAAAACAAAACCGAATATTTCCGGATTCATCAAGTCATATCCGGAAAAAGACATTTGGAATTTGGATGCAATGGACCGAGAAAATCACAGTAAAAATGGTTTTGGAGAAAAGCAAAGTCTTGTCGTTAGGCAAATGTATAAAATGCCATCTACACAAACAGAAATATCATGTTTGTTTTCCACAGTGCTTCTAGCTTTCTCCCTAGAAAATACGTATATGTTCAGCTGGTGCTCCCATGACGAACCAATTAGTGTTTCAACGGTACAAAATGAAATGTTCCCTGATAAAAACATTCCAAACAATAAGTCCATCGATAATATCCAGAAAGCACAAACACAGAGGCTGTAGCAATATGTCGGACTGAGTTAGCCAAAACACAACCGGATATTTCTGGTTTCATCCAGTCATATCCTGACAAACTTGCTTGGAATTCGTATGCAATGTACCGAGAAAATCACAATAAAAATGGTTTTGGAGAAAACCAAAGTCTTTTCGTTAGGCAAGTGCATAAAATGTCATCTAGACAAACAGAAGTATCATGTTTGTTTGCTGCAGTTCCTCTAGATTGCTCCCTAGAAAATACGAATTCGTAGAGCTGGTGTCCCCATGATGAACCAATTAGTGTTTCAACGGTACAAAATTGAATGTTCCCTGATAAAAAACATTCAAAACAATAAACTCTGTGGATAATATCAGGAATACACAAACACAGAGACTGTAGCAATATCTGGGATTGAGTTAACCAAAACAAAAGCCATATTTCCGGTTTCAACCAGTCACATCCGGACAAACTGGCATGGAATTCCTATGCAATGGACTAAGAAAATCGCAGTAAAAATGGTTTTGGAGATCAGCAAAGGGTTTTCATGAGGCAAGTGCATAAAATGTCATCTATGAAAACAGAAATATCATTTTTGTTTGCTGAAGTTCCTCTAGCTTTCTCCCTAGAAAATACGAACGTGTAGAGCTGGTGTCACCATGAGAAACCAATTAGTGTTTCTACGGTACAAATTAAATGTTCCCTGATAAAAATATTCAAAACAATAAAGTCCAACGATAATATCCAGAAAACAAAATCACAGAGGCTTTCACAATATTTCGTATTGAGTTAGCCAAAACACAACCGGATATTTCTGGTTTCATCCAGTCATATCCGGACAAACTGGTGTGGAATTCCTCTGCAATGGGCTTAGAACATCACAGTAAAAATGGTTTTGGAGAAAAGTAAAGTCTTTCGTTAGGCAAGTGCATAAAATGTTATGTATACAAACAGAAATATCAAGTTTGTTTGCCGCAGTCCCTCTAGCTTTCTCCCTAGAAAATATGAATGTGTAGAGCTGGTGTCTACATGTGGAACCAATTAGATTTCCAAGCATAAAATTAAATGTTCCCTGATAAAAAACATTCAAAACAATAAAGTTCATTGATTATATCCAGAAAAAATAAACACAGAGGCTGTAGCAATATCTGGGATTGAGTTAGCCAAAACAAAACCGGATATTTCCGGTTTCATCCAGTCATATCCGGACAAACTGGTGTGGAATTCGTAGGCAATGGACCGAGAAAATTACAGTAAAAATGGTTTTGGAGAAAAGCAAAGTCTTTTCGATAGCCATGTGCATAAACGTCATCTACAAAAACATAAATATTATGTTTGTTTGCCACAGTTCCTCAGGCTTTCTCCCTAGAAAATACGAATGTGTAGAGCTGCTGTCCTCATGATGAACCGATTATTGTTTCTACGGTAGAAATTAAATGTTCCCTGATAAAAATATTCAAAACAATAAAGTCCATCGATAATATTCAGAAAACACAAATACAGAGGCTGTAGCAATATTTCGGATTTAGTTAGCCAAAACAAAACCGGATATTTCTGGTTACATCCAATCATATCCGGACAACGTGGTTTGGAATTCGTATGCAATGGACCGAGAAAATCACAGTAGAAATGGTTTTGGGGAAAAGCAAAGTCCTTTCGTTAGGCAAGTGCATAAAATGTCATCTATACAAACAGAAATATCATGTTTGTTTGCCACAGTTCATCTAGCTTTCTCCCTAGAAAATAAGAATGTGTAGAGGTGTTGTCCGCATGATGAACCAATTAGTATTTCAATGGTACAAAATGAAATGTTCCCTGATAAAAATACTCAAAACAATAAAGTCCATCGATAATACTCAGAAAACACAAACACAGAGTCTGTAGCAATATGTGGGATTCAGTTAGTCAAAACACAACCGGATATTTCTGGTTTCATCCAGTCATCCGGACAAACTGCTGTGGAATTCATATGCAATGGACCGAGAAAATCACAGTAAAAATGCTTTTGGAGAAAAGCAAAGCCTTTCGTTAGGCATGTGCATAAAACGTCATCTACAGAAACAGAAATATCATGTTTGTTTGCCGCAGTTCCTCTAGCTTTCTCCCTAGAAAATACGAATGTGTAGAGCTGGTGTCCCCATGATGAACCAATTAGTGTTTCTACGGTACAAAAATAAGGGTTCCCTGATAAAAATATTCAAACAATACAGTCCATCGATAATATTCAGAAAACACAAACAAAGAGTCTTTCATAATATTTCGGATTCAGTTAGCCAAAACACAACTGGATATTTCTGGTTTCATCCAGTCATATCCGGACAAAGTGCTTTGGAATTCGTATGCAATGCACCGAGAAAATCACAGTAGAAATTTTTTGGGGAAAAGCAACGTATTTTCGTTAGGCAAGTGCATAAAACGTCATCTATACAAACGGAAATAACATGTTTGTTTGCCACAGTTCCTCTAATTTCTCCCTAGGAATTACGAATTTGTAGAGTTGGTGTCTCCATGTGGAACCAATTCCTGTATCCAAGCTCAAAATGAAATGTGCTCCGATAAAAAACATTCAAAACAGTAAAGTCCATTGAAAATATCCAGAAAACACAAACACAGAGGCTGTAGCAATATCTTTGACTGAGTTAGCCAAAACACAACTGGATATTTCTGGTTTAATCCAGTCATATCCAGACAAAGTGGTGTGGAATTCGTATAAAATGAAGCAAAAAAATCACAGTAAAAATGGTTTTGGAGAAAAGCAAAGTCTTTTTGTTAGGCAAATACATAAAATGTCATCTATACAAACAGAAATACCATGTTTGTTTGCCGCAGTTCCTCTAGTGTTCTCCCTAGAAAATACGAATGTGTAGAGCTGGTGTCCCCATGATGAACCAATTAGTGATTCGAAGGTACAAATTTACATGTTCCCTGATAAAAACATTCAAAACAATAAAGCCCATCAATAATATCCAGAAAACACAAACACAGAGGCTTTCACAATATTTCGGATTGAGTTAGCCAAAACACAACCGGATATTTCTGTTTTCATCCAGTCATATCCAGACAAACTGGTGTGGAATTCGTATGCAATGGACTGAGATATTCACAGTAAAAATGGTTTTGGAGAAAAGCAAAGTCTTTTCATTAGGCAAGTGCATAAAATGTCATCTATACAAACAGAAATATCATGTTTGTTTGCCGCAGTTCCTCTAGCTTTCTCCCTAGAAAATACGAATGTCTACAGCGGGTGTTCTCATCATGAACCAATTAGTGTTTCAACGGTACAAAATTAAATGTTCCCTGATAAAAACATTCAAAACAATAGAGTCCGTCAATAATATCCAGAAAACACAAACACAGTGGCTTTCACAATATTTTGGATTGAGTTAGCCAAAACACAACCGGATATTTCTGTTTTCATCCACTCATATCCGGACAAACTGGTGTGGAATTCAGATGCAATGGACCGAGAAAATCACAGTAAAAATGGTTTTGGAGAAAAGCAAAGTCTTTTTGCTAGGCAAATGCATAAAATGTCATCTATACCAACAGAAATATCATGTTTGTTTGTCGCAGTTCCTCTAGCTCTCTCCCTAGAATATAGGAATGTGCAGAGCTGGTGTCTCCATGTGGAACCAATTAGTGTTTCAAAGATCACAATAAAATGTTGCCTGATAAAAAAATATTCAAAACAATAAAGTCCGTTGATAATATCAGGAATACACAAACACAGAGGCTGTAGCAATATCTGGGGTTGAGTTAGGCAAAACAAAACCGAATATTTCCGGATTCATCAAGTCATATCCGGAAAAAGACATTTGGAATTTGGATGCAATGGACCGAGAAAATCACAGTAAAAATGGTTTTGGAGAAAAGCAAAGTCTTGTCGTTAGGCAAATGTATAAAATGCCATCTACACAAACAGAAATATCATGTTTGTTTTCCACAGTGCTTCTAGCTTTCTCCCTAGAAAATACGTATATGTTCAGCTGGTGCTCCCATGACGAACCAATTAGTGTTTCAATGGTACAAAATGAAATGTTCCCTGATAAAAACATTCCAAACAATAAGTCCATCGATAATATCCAGAAAGCACAAACACAGAGGCTGTAGCAATATGTCGGACTGAGTTAGCCAAAACACAACCGGATATTTCTGGTTTCATCCAGTCATATCCTGACAAACTTGCTTGGAATTCGTATGCAATGTACCGAGAAAATCACAATAAAAATGGTTTTGGAGAAAACCAAAGTCTTTTCGTTAGGCAAGTGCATAAAATGTCATCTAGACAAACAGAAGTATCATGTTTGTTTGCTGCAGTTCCTCTAGATTGCTCCCTAGAAAATACGAATTCGTAGAGCTGGTGTCCCCATGATGAACCAATTAGTGTTTCAACGGTACAAAATTGAATGTTCCCTGATAAAAAACATTCAAAACAATAAACTCTGTGGATAATATCAGGAATACACAAACACAGAGACTGTAGCAATATCTGGGATTGAGTTAACCAAAACAAAAGCCATATTTCCGGTTTCAACCAGTCACATCCGGACAAACTGGCATGGAATTCCTATGCAATGGACTAAGAAAATCGCAGTAAAAATGGTTTTGGAGATCAGCAAAGGGTTTTCATGAGGCAAGTGCATAAAATGTCATCTATGAAAACAGAAATATCATTTTTGTTTGCTGAAGTTCCTCTAGCTTTCTCCCTAGAAAATACGAACGTGTAGAGCTGGTGTCACCATGAGAAACCAATTAGTGTTTCTACGGTACAAATTAAATGTTCCCTGATAAAAATATTCAAAACAATAAAGTCCAACGATAATATCCAGAAAACAAAATCACAGAGGCTTTCACAATATTTCGTATTGAGTTAGCCAAAACACAACCGGATATTTCTGGTTTCATCCAGTCATATCCGGACAAACTGGTGTGGAATTCCTCTGCAATGGGCTTAGAACATCACAGTAAAAATGGTTTTGGAGAAAAGTAAAGTCTTTCGTTAGGCAAGTGCATAAAATGTTATGTATACAAACAGAAATATCAAGTTTGTTTGCCGCAGTCCCTCTAGCTTTCTCCCTAGAAAATATGAATGTGTAGAGCTGGTGTCTACATGTGGAACCAATTAGATTTCCAAGCATAAAATTAAATGTTCCCTGATAAAAAACATTCAAAACAATAAAGTTCATTGATTATATCCAGAAAAAATAAACACAGAGGCTGTAGCAATATCTGGGATTGAGTTAGCCAAAACAAAACCGGATATTTCCGGTTTCATCCAGTCATATCCGGACAAACTGGTGTGGAATTCGTAGGCAATGGACCGAGAAAATTACAGTAAAAATGGTTTTGGAGAAAAGCAAAGTCTTTTCGATAGCCATGTGCATAAACGTCATCTACAAAAACATAAATATTATGTTTGTTTGCCACAGTTCCTCAGGCTTTCTCCCTAGAAAATACGAATGTGTAGAGCTGCTGTCCTCATGATGAACCGATTATTGTTTCTACGGTAGAAATTAAATGTTCCCTGATAAAAATATTCAAAACAATAAAGTCCATCGATAATATTCAGAAAACACAAATACAGAGGCTGTAGCAATATTTCGGATTTAGTTAGCCAAAACAAAACCGGATATTTCTGGTTACATCCAATCATATCCGGACAACGTGGTTTGGAATTCGTATGCAATGGACCGAGAAAATCACAGTAGAAATGGTTTTGGGGAAAAGCAAAGTCCTTTCGTTAGGCAAGTGCATAAAATGTCATCTATACAAACAGAAATATCATGTTTGTTTGCCACAGTTCATCTAGCTTTCTCCCTAGAAAATAAGAATGTGTAGAGGTGTTGTCCGCATGATGAACCAATTAGTATTTCAATGGTACAAAATGAAATGTTCCCTGATAAAAATACTCAAAACAATAAAGTCCATCGATAATACTCAGAAAACACAAACACAGAGGCTGTAGCAATATGTGGGATTCAGTTAGTCAAAACACAACCGGATATTTCTGGTTTCATCCAGTCATCCGGACAAACTGCTGTGGAATTCATATGCAATGGACCGAGAAAATCACAGTAAAAATGCTTTTGGAGAAAAGCAAAGCCTTTCGTTAGGCATGTGCATAAAACGTCATCTACAGAAACAGAAATATCATGTTTGTTTGCCGCAGTTCCTCTAGCTTTCTCCCTAGAAAATACGAATGTGTAGAGCTGGTGTCCCCATGATGAACCAATTAGTGTTTCTACGGTACAAAAATAAGGGTTCCCTGATAAAAATATTCAAACAATACAGTCCATCGATAATATTCAGAAAACACAAACAAAGAGTCTTTCATAATATTTCGGATTCAGTTAGCCAAAACACAACTGGATATTTCTGGTTTCATCCAGTCATATCCGGACAAAGTGCTTTGGAATTCGTATGCAATGCACCGAGAAAATCACAGTAGAAATTTTTTGGGGAAAAGCAACGTATTTTCGTTAGGCAAGTGCATAAAACGTCATCTATACAAACGGAAATAACATGTTTGTTTGCCACAGTTCCTCTAATTTCTCCCTAGGAATTACGAATTTGTAGAGTTGGTGTCTCCATGTGGAACCAATTCCTGTATCCAAGCTCAAAATGAAATGTGCTCCGATAAAAAACATTCAAAACAGTAAAGTCCATTGAAAATATCCAGAAAACACAAACACAGAGGCTGTAGCAATATCTTTGACTGAGTTAGCCAAAACACAACTGGATATTTCTGGTTTAATCCAGTCATATCCAGACAAAGTGGTGTGGAATTCGTATAAAATGAAGCAAAAAAATCACAGTAAAAATGGTTTTGGAGAAAAGCAAAGTCTTTTTGTTAGGCAAATACATAAAATGTCATCTATACAAACAGAAATACCATGTTTGTTTGCCGCAGTTCCTCTAGTGTTCTCCCTAGAAAATACGAATGTGTAGAGCTGGTGTCCCCATGATGAACCAATTAGTGATTCGACGGTAGAAATTTACATGTTCCCTGATAAAAACATTCAAAACAATAAAGCCCATCAATAATATCCAGAAAACACAAACACAGAGGCTTTCACAATATTTCGGATTGAGTTAGCCAAAACACAACCGGATATTTCTGTTTTCATCCAGTCATATCCAGACAAACTGGTGTGGAATTCGTATGCAATGGACTGAGATATTCACAGTAAAAATGGTTTTGGAGAAAAGCAAAGTCTTTTCATTAGGCAAGTGCATAAAATGTCATCTATACAAACAGAAATATCATGTTTGTTTGCCGCAGTTCCTCTAGCTTTCTCCCTAGAAAATACGAATGTCTACAGCGGGTGTTCTCATCATGAACCAATTAGTGTTTCAACGGTACAAAATTAAATGTTCCCTGATAAAAACATTCAAAACAATAGAGTCCGTCAATAATATCCAGAAAACACAAACACAGTGGCTTTCACAATATTTTGGATTGAGTTAGCCAAAACACAACCGGATATTTCTGTTTTCATCCACTCATATCCGGACAAACTGGTGTGGAATTCAGATGCAATGGACCGAGAAAATCACAGTAAAAATGGTTTTGGAGAAAAGCAAAGTCTTTTTGCTAGGCAAATGCATAAAATGTCATCTATACCAACAGAAATATCATGTTTGTTTGTCGCAGTTCCTCTAGCTCTCTCCCTAGAATATAGGAATGTGCAGAGCTGGTGTCTCCATGTGGAACCAATTAGTGTTTCAAAGATCACAATAAAATGTTGCCTGATAAAAAAATATTCAAAACAATAAAGTCCGTTGATAATATCAGGAATACACAAACACAGAGGCTGTAGCAATATCTGGGGTTGAGTTAGGCAAAACAAAACCGAATATTTCCGGATTCATCAAGTCATATCCGGAAAAAGACATTTGGAATTTGGATGCAATGGACCGAGAAAATCACAGTAAAAATGGTTTTGGAGAAAAGCAAAGTCTTGTCGTTAGGCAAATGTATAAAATGCCATCTACACAAACAGAAATATCATGTTTGTTTTCCACAGTGCTTCTAGCTTTCTCCCTAGAAAATACGTATATGTTCAGCTGGTGCTCCCATGACGAACCAATTAGTGTTTCAACGGTACAAAATGAAATGTTCCCTGATAAAAACATTCCAAACAATAAGTCCATCGATAATATCCAGAAAGCACAAACACAGAGGCTGTAGCAATATGTCGGACTGAGTTAGCCAAAACACAACCGGATATTTCTGGTTTCATCCAGTCATATCCTGACAAACTTGCTTGGAATTCGTATGCAATGTACCGAGAAAATCACAATAAAAATGGTTTTGGAGAAAACCAAAGTCTTTTCGTTAGGCAAGTGCATAAAATGTCATCTAGACAAACAGAAGTATCATGTTTGTTTGCTGCAGTTCCTCTAGATTGCTCCCTAGAAAATACGAATTCGTAGAGCTGGTGTCCCCATGATGAACCAATTAGTGTTTCAACGGTACAAAATTGAATGTTCCCTGATAAAAAACATTCAAAACAATAAACTCTGTGGATAATATCAGGAATACACAAACACAGAGACTGTAGCAATATCTGGGATTGAGTTAACCAAAACAAAAGCCATATTTCCGGTTTCAACCAGTCACATCCGGACAAACTGGCATGGAATTCCTATGCAATGGACTAAGAAAATCGCAGTAAAAATGGTTTTGGAGATCAGCAAAGGGTTTTCATGAGGCAAGTGCATAAAATGTCATCTATGAAAACAGAAATATCATTTTTGTTTGCTGAAGTTCCTCTAGCTTTCTCCCTAGAAAATACGAACGTGTAGAGCTGGTGTCACCATGAGAAACCAATTAGTGTTTCTACGGTACAAATTAAATGTTCCCTGATAAAAATATTCAAAACAATAAAGTCCAACGATAATATCCAGAAAACAAAATCACAGAGGCTTTCACAATATTTCGTATTGAGTTAGCCAAAACACAACCGGATATTTCTGGTTTCATCCAGTCATATCCGGACAAACTGGTGTGGAATTCCTCTGCAATGGGCTTAGAACATCACAGTAAAAATGGTTTTGGAGAAAAGTAAAGTCTTTCGTTAGGCAAGTGCATAAAATGTTATGTATACAAACAGAAATATCAAGTTTGTTTGCCGCAGTCCCTCTAGCTTTCTCCCTAGAAAATATGAATGTGTAGAGCTGGTGTCTACATGTGGAACCAATTAGATTTCCAAGCATAAAATTAAATGTTCCCTGATAAAAAACATTCAAAACAATAAAGTTCATTGATTATATCCAGAAAAAATAAACACAGAGGCTGTAGCAATATCTGGGATTGAGTTAGCCAAAACAAAACCGGATATTTCCGGTTTCATCCAGTCATATCCGGACAAACTGGTGTGGAATTCGTAGGCAATGGACCGAGAAAATTACAGTAAAAATGGTTTTGGAGAAAAGCAAAGTCTTTTCGATAGCCATGTGCATAAACGTCATCTACAAAAACATAAATATTATGTTTGTTTGCCACAGTTCCTCAGGCTTTCTCCCTAGAAAATACGAATGTGTAGAGCTGCTGTCCTCATGATGAACCGATTATTGTTTCTACGGTAGAAATTAAATGTTCCCTGATAAAAATATTCAAAACAATAAAGTCCATCGATAATATTCAGAAAACACAAATACAGAGGCTGTAGCAATATTTCGGATTTAGTTAGCCAAAACAAAACCGGATATTTCTGGTTACATCCAATCATATCCGGACAACGTGGTTTGGAATTCGTATGCAATGGACCGAGAAAATCACAGTAGAAATGGTTTTGGGGAAAAGCAAAGTCCTTTCGTTAGGCAAGTGCATAAAATGTCATCTATACAAACAGAAATATCATGTTTGTTTGCCACAGTTCATCTAGCTTTCTCCCTAGAAAATAAGAATGTGTAGAGGTGTTGTCCGCATGATGAACCAATTAGTATTTCAATGGTACAAAATGAAATGTTCCCTGATAAAAATACTCAAAACAATAAAGTCCATCGATAATACTCAGAAAACACAAACACAGAGTCTGTAGCAATATGTGGGATTCAGTTAGTCAAAACACAACCGGATATTTCTGGTTTCATCCAGTCATCCGGACAAACTGCTGTGGAATTCATATGCAATGGACCGAGAAAATCACAGTAAAAATGCTTTTGGAGAAAAGCAAAGCCTTTCGTTAGGCATGTGCATAAAACGTCATCTACAGAAACAGAAATATCATGTTTGTTTGCCGCAGTTCCTCTAGCTTTCTCCCTAGAAAATACGAATGTGTAGAGCTGGTGTCCCCATGATGAACCAATTAGTGTTTCTACGGTACAAAAATAAGGGTTCCCTGATAAAAATATTCAAACAATACAGTCCATCGATAATATTCAGAAAACACAAACAAAGAGTCTTTCATAATATTTCGGATTCAGTTAGCCAAAACACAACTGGATATTTCTGGTTTCATCCAGTCATATCCGGACAAAGTGCTTTGGAATTCGTATGCAATGCACCGAGAAAATCACAGTAGAAATTTTTTGGGGAAAAGCAACGTATTTTCGTTAGGCAAGTGCATAAAACGTCATCTATACAAACGGAAATAACATGTTTGTTTGCCACAGTTCCTCTAATTTCTCCCTAGGAATTACGAATTTGTAGAGTTGGTGTCTCCATGTGGAACCAATTCCTGTATCCAAGCTCAAAATGAAATGTGCTCCGATAAAAAACATTCAAAACAGTAAAGTCCATTGAAAATATCCAGAAAACACAAACACAGAGGCTGTAGCAATATCTTTGACTGAGTTAGCCAAAACACAACTGGATATTTCTGGTTTAATCCAGTCATATCCAGACAAAGTGGTGTGGAATTCGTATAAAATGAAGCAAAAAAATCACAGTAAAAATGGTTTTGGAGAAAAGCAAAGTCTTTTTGTTAGGCAAATACATAAAATGTCATCTATACAAACAGAAATACCATGTTTGTTTGCCGCAGTTCCTCTAGTGTTCTCCCTAGAAAATACGAATGTGTAGAGCTGGTGTCCCCATGATGAACCAATTAGTGATTCGAAGGTACAAATTTACATGTTCCCTGATAAAAACATTCAAAACAATAAAGCCCATCAATAATATCCAGAAAACACAAACACAGAGGCTTTCACAATATTTCGGATTGAGTTAGCCAAAACACAACCGGATATTTCTGTTTTCATCCAGTCATATCCAGACAAACTGGTGTGGAATTCGTATGCAATGGACTGAGATATTCACAGTAAAAATGGTTTTGGAGAAAAGCAAAGTCTTTTCATTAGGCAAGTGCATAAAATGTCATCTATACAAACAGAAATATCATGTTTGTTTGCCGCAGTTCCTCTAGCTTTCTCCCTAGAAAATACGAATGTCTACAGCGGGTGTTCTCATCATGAACCAATTAGTGTTTCAACGGTACAAAATTAAATGTTCCCTGATAAAAACATTCAAAACAATAGAGTCCGTCAATAATATCCAGAAAACACAAACACAGTGGCTTTCACAATATTTTGGATTGAGTTAGCCAAAACACAACCGGATATTTCTGTTTTCATCCACTCATATCCGGACAAACTGGTGTGGAATTCAGATGCAATGGACCGAGAAAATCACAGTAAAAATGGTTTTGGAGAAAAGCAAAGTCTTTTTGCTAGGCAAATGCATAAAATGTCATCTATACCAACAGAAATATCATGTTTGTTTGTCGCAGTTCCTCTAGCTCTCTCCCTAGAATATAGGAATGTGCAGAGCTGGTGTCTCCATGTGGAACCAATTAGTGTTTCAAAGATCACAATAAAATGTTGCCTGATAAAAAAATATTCAAAACAATAAAGTCCGTTGATAATATCAGGAATACACAAACACAGAGGCTGTAGCAATATCTGGGGTTGAGTTAGGCAAAACAAAACCGAATATTTCCGGATTCATCAAGTCATATCCGGAAAAAGACATTTGGAATTTGGATGCAATGGACCGAGAAAATCACAGTAAAAATGGTTTTGGAGAAAAGCAAAGTCTTGTCGTTAGGCAAATGTATAAAATGCCATCTACACAAACAGAAATATCATGTTTGTTTTCCACAGTGCTTCTAGCTTTCTCCCTAGAAAATACGTATATGTTCAGCTGGTGCTCCCATGACGAACCAATTAGTGTTTCAATGGTACAAAATGAAATGTTCCCTGATAAAAACATTCCAAACAATAAGTCCATCGATAATATCCAGAAAGCACAAACACAGAGGCTGTAGCAATATGTCGGACTGAGTTAGCCAAAACACAACCGGATATTTCTGGTTTCATCCAGTCATATCCTGACAAACTTGCTTGGAATTCGTATGCAATGTACCGAGAAAATCACAATAAAAATGGTTTTGGAGAAAACCAAAGTCTTTTCGTTAGGCAAGTGCATAAAATGTCATCTAGACAAACAGAAGTATCATGTTTGTTTGCTGCAGTTCCTCTAGATTGCTCCCTAGAAAATACGAATTCGTAGAGCTGGTGTCCCCATGATGAACCAATTAGTGTTTCAACGGTACAAAATTGAATGTTCCCTGATAAAAAACATTCAAAACAATAAACTCTGTGGATAATATCAGGAATACACAAACACAGAGACTGTAGCAATATCTGGGATTGAGTTAACCAAAACAAAAGCCATATTTCCGGTTTCAACCAGTCACATCCGGACAAACTGGCATGGAATTCCTATGCAATGGACTAAGAAAATCGCAGTAAAAATGGTTTTGGAGATCAGCAAAGGGTTTTCATGAGGCAAGTGCATAAAATGTCATCTATGAAAACAGAAATATCATTTTTGTTTGCTGAAGTTCCTCTAGCTTTCTCCCTAGAAAATACGAACGTGTAGAGCTGGTGTCACCATGAGAAACCAATTAGTGTTTCTACGGTACAAATTAAATGTTCCCTGATAAAAATATTCAAAACAATAAAGTCCAACGATAATATCCAGAAAACAAAATCACAGAGGCTTTCACAATATTTCGTATTGAGTTAGCCAAAACACAACCGGATATTTCTGGTTTCATCCAGTCATATCCGGACAAACTGGTGTGGAATTCCTCTGCAATGGGCTTAGAACATCACAGTAAAAATGGTTTTGGAGAAAAGTAAAGTCTTTCGTTAGGCAAGTGCATAAAATGTTATGTATACAAACAGAAATATCAAGTTTGTTTGCCGCAGTCCCTCTAGCTTTCTCCCTAGAAAATATGAATGTGTAGAGCTGGTGTCTACATGTGGAACCAATTAGATTTCCAAGCATAAAATTAAATGTTCCCTGATAAAAAACATTCAAAACAATAAAGTTCATTGATTATATCCAGAAAAAATAAACACAGAGGCTGTAGCAATATCTGGGATTGAGTTAGCCAAAACAAAACCGGATATTTCCGGTTTCATCCAGTCATATCCGGACAAACTGGTGTGGAATTCGTAGGCAATGGACCGAGAAAATTACAGTAAAAATGGTTTTGGAGAAAAGCAAAGTCTTTTCGATAGCCATGTGCATAAACGTCATCTACAAAAACATAAATATTATGTTTGTTTGCCACAGTTCCTCAGGCTTTCTCCCTAGAAAATACGAATGTGTAGAGCTGCTGTCCTCATGATGAACCGATTATTGTTTCTACGGTAGAAATTAAATGTTCCCTGATAAAAATATTCAAAACAATAAAGTCCATCGATAATATTCAGAAAACACAAATACAGAGGCTGTAGCAATATTTCGGATTTAGTTAGCCAAAACAAAACCGGATATTTCTGGTTACATCCAATCATATCCGGACAACGTGGTTTGGAATTCGTATGCAATGGACCGAGAAAATCACAGTAGAAATGGTTTTGGGGAAAAGCAAAGTCCTTTCGTTAGGCAAGTGCATAAAATGTCATCTATACAAACAGAAATATCATGTTTGTTTGCCACAGTTCATCTAGCTTTCTCCCTAGAAAATAAGAATGTGTAGAGGTGTTGTCCGCATGATGAACCAATTAGTATTTCAATGGTACAAAATGAAATGTTCCCTGATAAAAATACTCAAAACAATAAAGTCCATCGATAATATTCAGAAAACACAAACACAGAGTCTGTAGCAATATGTGGGATTCAGTTAGTCAAAACACAACCGGATATTTCTGGTTTCATCCAGTCATCCGGACAAACTGCTGTGGAATTCATATGCAATGGACCGAGAAAATCACAGTAAAAATGCTTTTGGAGAAAAGCAAAGCCTTTCGTTAGGCATGTGCATAAAACGTCATCTACAGAAACAGAAATATCATGTTTGTTTGCCGCAGTTCCTCTAGCTTTCTCCCTAGAAAATACGAATGTGTAGAGCTGGTGTCCCCATGATGAACCAATTAGTGTTTCTACGGTACAAAAATAAGGGTTCCCTGATAAAAATATTCAAACAATACAGTCCATCGATAATATTCAGAAAACACAAACAAAGAGTCTTTCATAATATTTCGGATTCAGTTAGCCAAAACACAACTGGATATTTCTGGTTTCATCCAGTCATATCCGGACAAAGTGCTTTGGAATTCGTATGCAATGCACCGAGAAAATCACAGTAGAAATTTTTTGGGGAAAAGCAACGTATTTTCGTTAGGCAAGTGCATAAAACGTCATCTATACAAACGGAAATAACATGTTTGTTTGCCACAGTTCCTCTAATTTCTCCCTAGGAATTACGAAATTGTAGAGTTGGTGTCTCCATGTGGAACCAATTCCTGTATCCAAGCTCAAAATGAAATGTGCTCCGATAAAAAACATTCAAAACAATAAAGTCCATTGATAATATCCAGAAAACACAAACACAGAGGCTGTAGCAATATCTTTGACTGAGTTAGCCAAAACACAACCGGATATTTCTGGTTTAATCCAGTCATATCCAGACAAAGTGGTGTGGAATTCGTATAAAATGAAGCAAAAAAATCACAGTAAAAATGGTTTTGGAGAAAAGCAAAGTCTTTTTGTTAGGCAAATACATAAAATGTCATCTATACAAACAGAAATACCATGTTTGTTTGCCGCAGTTCCTCTAGCGTTCTCCCTAGAAAATACGAATGTGTAGAGCTGGTGTCCCCATGATGAACCAATTAGTGATTCGACAGTACAAATTTACATCTTCCCTGATAAAAACATTCAAAACAATAAAGCCCATCGATAATAGCCAGAAAACACAAACACAGAGGCTTTCACAATATTTCGGATTGAGTTAGCCAAAACACAACCGGATATTTCTGTTTTCATCCAGTCATATCCAGACAAACTGGTGTGGAATTCGTATGCAATGGACCGAGATATTCACAGTAAAAATGGTTTTGGAGAAAAGCAAAGTCTTTTCATTAGGCATGTGCATAAAATGTCATCTATACAAACAGGAATATCATGTTTGTTTGCCGCAGTTCCTCTAGAATTCTCCCTAGAAAAAACGAATATGTTCAGCTGGTGTCTCCATGTGGATCCAATTACTGTATCCAAGCTCAAAATAAAATGCTCCCCGATAAAAAACATTCAAAAAAATAAAATCCCTTGATAATATCCAGAAAACACAAACAGAGGGTCTGTAGCAATATCTGGGATTGAGTTAGCCAAAAAAAACAGGATATTTCTGTTTTCATCCAGTCATATCCAGACAAACTGGTGTGGAATTCGTATGCAATGGACCGAGAAAATCACAGTAAAAATGGTTTTGGAGAAAAGCAAAGTCTTGTCGTTAGGCAAATGTATAAAATGCCATCTACACAAACAGAAATATCATGTTTGTTTTCCACAGTGCTTCTAGCTTTCTCCCTAGAAAATACGTATATGTTCAGCTGGTGCTCCCATGACGAACCAATTAGTGTTTCAATGGTACAAAATGAAATGTTCCCTGATAAAAACATTCCAAACAATAAGTCCATCGATAATATCCAGAAAGCACAAACACAGAGGCTGTAGCAATATGTCGGACTGAGTTAGCCAAAACACAACCGGATATTTCTGGTTTCATCCAGTCATATCCTGACAAACTTGCTTGGAATTCGTATGCAATGTACCGAGAAAATCACAATAAAAATGGTTTTGGAGAAAACCAAAGTCTTTTCGTTAGGCAAGTGCATAAAATGTCATCTAGACAAACAGAAGTATCATGTTTGTTTGCTGCAGTTCCTCTAGATTGCTCCCTAGAAAATACGAATTCGTAGAGCTGGTGTCCCCATGATGAACCAATTAGTGTTTCAACGGTACAAAATTGAATGTTCCCTGATAAAAAACATTCAAAACAATAAACTCTGTGGATAATATCAGGAATACACAAACACAGAGACTGTAGCAATATCTGGGATTGAGTTAACCAAAACAAAAGCCATATTTCCGGTTTCAACCAGTCACATCCGGACAAACTGGCATGGAATTCCTATGCAATGGACTAAGAAAATCGCAGTAAAAATGGTTTTGGAGATCAGCAAAGGGTTTTCATGAGGCAAGTGCATAAAATGTCATCTATGAAAACAGAAATATCATTTTTGTTTGCTGAAGTTCCTCTAGCTTTCTCCCTAGAAAATACGAACGTGTAGAGCTGGTGTCACCATGAGAAACCAATTAGTGTTTCTACGGTACAAATTAAATGTTCCCTGATAAAAATATTCAAAACAATAAAGTCCAACGATAATATCCAGAAAACAAAATCACAGAGGCTTTCACAATATTTCGTATTGAGTTAGCCAAAACACAACCGGATATTTCTGGTTTCATCCAGTCATATCCGGACAAACTGGTGTGGAATTCCTCTGCAATGGGCTTAGAACATCACAGTAAAAATGGTTTTGGAGAAAAGTAAAGTCTTTCGTTAGGCAAGTGCATAAAATGTTATGTATACAAACAGAAATATCAAGTTTGTTTGCCGCAGTCCCTCTAGCTTTCTCCCTAGAAAATATGAATGTGTAGAGCTGGTGTCTACATGTGGAACCAATTAGATTTCCAAGCATAAAATTAAATGTTCCCTGATAAAAAACATTCAAAACAATAAAGTTCATTGATTATATCCAGAAAAAATAAACACAGAGGCTGTAGCAATATCTGGGATTGAGTTAGCCAAAACAAAACCGGATATTTCCGGTTTCATCCAGTCATATCCGGACAAACTGGTGTGGAATTCGTAGGCAATGGACCGAGAAAATTACAGTAAAAATGGTTTTGGAGAAAAGCAAAGTCTTTTCGATAGCCATGTGCATAAACGTCATCTACAAAAACATAAATATTATGTTTGTTTGCCACAGTTCCTCAGGCTTTCTCCCTAGAAAATACGAATGTGTAGAGCTGCTGTCCTCATGATGAACCGATTATTGTTTCTACGGTAGAAATTAAATGTTCCCTGATAAAAATATTCAAAACAATAAAGTCCATCGATAATATTCAGAAAACACAAATACAGAGGCTGTAGCAATATTTCGGATTTAGTTAGCCAAAACAAAACCGGATATTTCTGGTTACATCCAATCATATCCGGACAACGTGGTTTGGAATTCGTATGCAATGGACCGAGAAAATCACAGTAGAAATGGTTTTGGGGAAAAGCAAAGTCCTTTCGTTAGGCAAGTGCATAAAATGTCATCTATACAAACAGAAATATCATGTTTGTTTGCCACAGTTCATCTAGCTTTCTCCCTAGAAAATAAGAATGTGTAGAGGTGTTGTCCGCATGATGAACCAATTAGTATTTCAATGGTACAAAATGAAATGTTCCCTGATAAAAATACTCAAAACAATAAAGTCCATCGATAATATTCAGAAAACACAAACACAGAGTCTGTAGCAATATGTGGGATTCAGTTAGTCAAAACACAACCGGATATTTCTGGTTTCATCCAGTCATCCGGACAAACTGCTGTGGAATTCATATGCAATGGACCGAGAAAATCACAGTAAAAATGCTTTTGGAGAAAAGCAAAGCCTTTCGTTAGGCATGTGCATAAAACGTCATCTACAGAAACAGAAATATCATGTTTGTTTGCCGCAGTTCCTCTAGCTTTCTCCCTAGAAAATACGAATGTGTAGAGCTGGTGTCCCCATGATGAACCAATTAGTGTTTCTACGGTACAAAAATAAGGGTTCCCTGATAAAAATATTCAAACAATACAGTCCATCGATAATATTCAGAAAACACAAACAAAGAGTCTTTCATAATATTTCGGATTCAGTTAGCCAAAACACAACTGGATATTTCTGGTTTCATCCAGTCATATCCGGACAAAGTGCTTTGGAATTCGTATGCAATGCACCGAGAAAATCACAGTAGAAATTTTTTGGGGAAAAGCAACGTATTTTCGTTAGGCAAGTGCATAAAACGTCATCTATACAAACGGAAATAACATGTTTGTTTGCCACAGTTCCTCTAATTTCTCCCTAGGAATTACGAAATTGTAGAGTTGGTGTCTCCATGTGGAACCAATTCCTGTATCCAAGCTCAAAATGAAATGTGCTCCGATAAAAAACATTCAAAACAATAAAGTCCATTGATAATATCCAGAAAACACAAACACAGAGGCTGTAGCAATATCTTTGACTGAGTTAGCCAAAACACAACCGGATATTTCTGGTTTAATCCAGTCATATCCAGACAAAGTGGTGTGGAATTCGTATAAAATGAAGCAAAAAAATCACAGTAAAAATGGTTTTGGAGAAAAGCAAAGTCTTTTTGTTAGGCAAATACATAAAATGTCATCTATACAAACAGAAATACCATGTTTGTTTGCCGCAGTTCCTCTAGCGTTCTCCCTAGAAAATACGAATGTGTAGAGCTGGTGTCCCCATGATGAACCAATTAGTGATTCGACAGTACAAATTTACATCTTCCCTGATAAAAACATTCAAAACAATAAAGCCCATCGATAATAGCCAGAAAACACAAACACAGAGGCTTTCACAATATTTCGGATTGAGTTAGCCAAAACACAACCGGATATTTCTGTTTTCATCCAGTCATATCCAGACAAACTGGTGTGGAATTCGTATGCAATGGACCGAGATATTCACAGTAAAAATGGTTTTGGAGAAAAGCAAAGTCTTTTCATTAGGCATGTGCATAAAATGTCATCTATACAAACAGGAATATCATGTTTGTTTGCCGCAGTTCCTCTAGAATTCTCCCTAGAAAAAACGAATATGTTCAGCTGGTGTCTCCATGTGGATCCAATTACTGTATCCAAGCTCAAAATAAAATGCTCCCCGATAAAAAACATTCAAAAAAATAAAATCCCTTGATAATATCCAGAAAACACAAACAGAGGGTCTGTAGCAATATCTGGGATTGAGTTAGCCAAAAAAAACAGGATATTTCTGTTTTCATCCAGTCATATCCAGACAAACTGGTGTGGAATTCGTATGCAATGGACCGAGAAAATCACAGTAAAAATGGTTTTGGAGAAAAGCAAAGTCTTTTCGTTAGGCAAGTGCATAAAATGTCATCTATACAAACAGAAATATCATGTTTGTTTCCCGCAGTTCCTCTTCTTTTTTTCTCCCTAGAAAATACGAATGTGTAGAGCTGGTGTCTCCATGTGGAACCCATTAGTGTTTCTACAGTACAAAATTAAATGTTCCCTGATAAAAACATTCAAAACAATAAAGTCCATCGATAATAGCCAGAAAACACAAACACAGAGGCTTTCACAATATTTCGGTTTGAGTTAGAAAAAACAAACCCGGATATTTCTGGATTCATCCAGTCATATCCGGACAAAGTGGTGTGGAATTCGTATGCATTGGGCTACTATAATCAGAGTAAAATGATTTTAGAAAAAAGCAAAGTCTTGTCGTTAGGCAAGTGCATAAAAAATCATCGATACAAACAGAAGTATCAGGTTTCTTTGCCACAGATCCTCTAGCTTTCTCCCTAGAAAATACGAATATGTTCAGCTGGTGTCTCCATATGGAACCAATTACTGTATCCAAGCTCAACATAAAATATTCCCCGGTAAAAAACGTTCAAAGCAATAAATTCCGTGGATAATATCCGGAAAACACAAACACAGAGGCTGTAGCAATATCTGGGGTTAAGTTAGCCAAAACAAAACCGGATATATCCGGTTTCATCCACTCAATCCGGAGAAACTTGTGTGGAATTCGTATGCAATGGACCAAGAAAATCACAGTAAAAATGGTTTTGGAGGAAAGCAAAGACTTTTCGTTAGGTAGTCATAAAATGTCATCTATACAAAGAAATATCATGTTTGTTTGCCGCAGTTCCTCTAGCTTTCTCCCTAGAAAATACGAATGTGTAAAGCTGGTGTCCCCATGATGAACCAATTAGTGTTTCTACAGTACAAACTTAATTGGTCCCTGATAAAATTATTCAAAAAATAAAGTCCATCGATAATATCCAGAAAACAGAAACACAGAGGCTTTCACAATATTTCAGATTGAGTTAGCCAAAACACAACAGGATATTTCCCGTTTCATCCAGTCATATCCGGACAAAGTGGTGAGGAATTCTTATGCAATGGACCAAGAAAATCAAAGAAAAAATAGTTTTGGAGAAAAGCAAAGTCTTTTCGTTAGGAAGAGCATAAAATCTCATCTATACAAACAGAAATATCATGTTTGTTTGCCACAGTTCCTCTAGCTTTCTCCCTAGAAAATACGAATGTCTACAGCTGGTGTTCTCATCATGAACCAATTAGTGTTTCAACGGTACAAAATTAAATGTTCCCTGATAAAAACATTCAAAACAATAGAGTCCGTCAATAATATCCAGAAAACACAAACACAGTGGCTTTCACAATATTTTGGATTGAGTTAGCCAAAACACAACCGGATATTTCTGTTTTCATCCACTCATATCCGGACAAACTGGTGTGGAATTCAGATGCAATGGACCGAGAAAATCACAGTAAAAATGGTTTTGGAGAAAAGCAAAGTCTTTTTGCTAGGCAAATGCATAAAATGTCATCTATACCAACAGAAATATCATGTTTGTTTGTCGCAGTTCCTCTAGCTCTCTCCCTAGAATATAGGAATGTGCAGAGCTGGTGTCTCCATGTGGAACCAATTAGTGTTTCAAAGATCACAATAAAATGTTGCCTGATAAAAAAATATTCAAAACAATAAAGTCCGTTGATAATATCAGTAATACACAAACACAGAGGCTGTAGCAATATCTGGGGTTGAGTTAGCCAAAACAAAACCGAATATTTCCGGATTCATCAAGTCATATCCGGAAAAAGACATTTGGAATTTGGATGCAATGGACCGAGAAAATCACAGTAAAAATGGTTTTGGAGAAAAGCAAAGTCTTTTCGTTAGGCAAATGTATAAAATGCCATCTACACAAACAGAAATATCATGTTTGTTTTCCACAGTGCTTCTAGCTTTCTCCCTAGAAAATACGTATATGTTCAGCTGGTGCTCCCATGACGAACCAATTAGTGTTTCAACGGTACAAAATGAAATGTTCCCTGATAAAAACATTCCAAACAATAAGTCCATCGATAATATCCAGAAAGCACAAACACAGAGGCTGTAGCAATATGTCGGACTGAGTTAGCCAAAACACAACCGGATATTTCTGGTTTCATCCAGTCATATCCTGACAAACTTGCTTGGAATTCGTATGCAATGTACCAAGAAAATCACAATAAAAATGGTTTTGGAGAAAACCAAAGTCTTTTCGTTAGGCAAGTGCATAAAATGTCATCTAGACAAACAGAAGTATCATGCTTGTTTGCTGCAGTTCCTCTAGATTGCTCCCTAGAAAATACGAATTCGTAGAGCTGGTGTCCCCATGATGAACCAATTAGTGTTTCAACGGTACAAAATTGAATGTTCCCTGATAAAAAACATTCAAAACAATAAACTCTGTGGATAATATCAGGAGTACACAAACACAGAGTCTGTAGCAATATCTTGGATTGAGTTAGCCAAAATAAAACAGGATATTTCTGTTTTCATCCAGTCATATCCAGACAAACTGGTGTGGAATTCATATGCAATGGACCGAGAAAATCACAGTAAAAATGGTTTTGGCGAAAAGCAAAGTCTTTTCGTTAGGCAAGTGCATAAAATGTCATCTATACAAACAGAAATATCATGTTTGTTTCCCGCAGTTCCTCTTCTTTTTTTCTCCCTAGAAAATAACAATGTGTAGAGCTGGTGTCTCCATGTGGAACCCATTAGTGTTTCTGTAAGACCCCCGACAGGTGTCTCACACTTTTACTGACCCCAGAAACACGAATTCCAGTCCAATCGCTGCAAGTGCATGAGGAAGTTTATTACATCTGCGCAGATGGGCCAACTCTTAAGCACAACAACACCCTCTGGTGGAGTGCGAGAAGAGAGGCGCCGATCATCAACCGCACAGCGTATTTAAGATTGAAAACCACAACATTAGCATATCTCCACATCATTGCCAAGAATCACAAGATAAACCGCAGCATGACAAATACATCACAAGGTAAAAGGGTTTTTCCAGAGTGAGGGGACAAAAACCTTGAGCAAGCATAAACACGGGGTCATCATGACCAAAAACTCAACATAGCTCCTAAAATAATTGTCACATGCTCCATTATCTCATAAAAGCATTAGCACAATCATCACATGTTACAAGGTCAGCTAAAGTCTAGTTATTTTAAACAAAATGCATTTTGCAAACCAAAGCATTTTGCACAGAAGCAAGATATGCAGTTAGCTCAAGCGACTTCATTTTAACCCCATCCTGCCTCAATTTCACATTCCCCCCTTTTCTTTTTGGTCAAATTTTAATCTTAAAATTTAAAGAATTTCTATATATATTCCCTCTATTGTTTCGGTCTCAACACGTTGGTCCTGCCTGTGGTCCTGCCTTCGGTTCTGTCTTGCTAGGATCATGGCATAGGCGGCAGCAGAAAGCCCATGTATTACAAATACTAAAGATAAAAGTAGTACTATTGAAAAAGTATCCAACCGTACAGTAGGGGACAAATCAGTCGAATTAAAACTTTTAGATGTATTTGCTATCTGGGAGAGTGTAAAGGCCGTGGGTTGGCCCTGGGATTTTATTGTTGTGGCCCCAGGTACAGGCCTTTGGTGGGAAGTCGAGGTTACGACTTCAGTCACAGGCCCTTGTCTAGACAATGTAGGCCATGACCTTTGATCCTCCCACCTCCACAACATACTGGGACCTCCAATTTGGGGAGGGGCTTCCTCTTTAAGTTGAATTTTAAATAGGAGCCCGGGATTATAGTCAGAAACATAAAACCTTAAGCCCCATATTCTTCCCCTTTTCCAGTCAGTAAGGTTGGCCTTTTTTCCTCTTTCTGTGAAAGAAATATTAAGGGGCATGGAGCAGTTGGGATCTCTCCCTGGAATAAAATCACGGTGTACAGTAATCCAATCCCAACTAGAGGAGGGTTTCCAATATATGTGACCAGTGTTTTCACATCCCCAGGCCTTACAGTAGAAAGATTCTGCTCCCCCGCATCGTTTCTTTTCTTTTGTAGACCTGCCATCCTTGGGGCACACATAAAATTCTTGTTGTTGTAACTGGCATCTCTTTATCTTAGACTCGCACCCAAGCCGCGCAGGGCCACTGACCAATGCACCAGGGGCGAACGCGACACCATAGGCTGCCAAGTTATCCATTCCCCTTATTAGCTGACATACATCAGGGTGCAAGGTAGGCCACCATGTCCCGGAGGGGGTCACGCGGGTAACGGACCACACGACCTCCGTGGTACCAGATTGCACCTCCCACGTGAGCCTCACCGGGGCATACGGGCCGCCCATAATAGGGGTAAAGAGAATTGTAAGCAGTACTAAACAGTTTTTGAAATTCTTATCTTGAGTGGGTTTTGAGTACGTTGTAGTTTCCATTTTGGTGTCGGCTCGTCGGCAGGGTCGTCGGTCTCTTGTCTCTGTTCAGCTGTCGCCCTCTTGACGTGTGACACGTGTATCCAGGCGGCAATTCCGTCTACCTTTATCGCGGTAGGCGAAGTCAATAATACCGTGTAGGGTCCCTTCCAACGTGGCTCAAGCGTCTTAATCTGGTGTCTGCGGACGTAGACAATGTCCCCAATCTGGAACGAATGCGGGAGCGTAGGGCACTTGGACTGGTACACGGCAGTTAGCTGCTTCCCTATTTGCCTGTGGATGAGCTGCAAAGCTCGGAAGCGGGTCTGTAAAGTAGAGGATGTTGCAAATGAGTCAATACTGGGTCCCAACAAATCTGCTGCGGGTGGAGGGCCTCCGTACAATATTTCATAGGGTGTTAATCCACATACAGAAGGTGTGTTACGAGCCCTAAACAAAGCCATCGGCAGCAGTTCGACCCAGTCTCTAGTGCCAGTCTCCATTGTTAATTTAGTCAAGGTCTCCTTAATTGTTCTGTTCATTCGTTCTACCTGACCTGAACTCTGGGGCCTGTACGCACAATGCAATTTCCAATCAATCCCCAGTACTTTGGTCACCAACTGACTTACCCTGGAAACGAAGGCGGGTCCATTATCCGACCCCAATACCTTAGGTAAGCCGAACCGCGGGAAGATTTCCTCTAGTAGCTTCTTAACCACGACTTGTGCTGTCTCCTTTTTCACTGGAAATGCTTCAGGCCAGCCGGAAAAGGTATCTACGAACACTAGAAGGTACTTAATTCCATATCTGCTTGGGCGGACCTCTGTGAAATCTGTTTCCCAATTAATACCAGGCCTAGCCCCCCGTATCCGGACTCCTTCAGGTATTTTAGAACATCTGGGATTTACCTTGGCGCATGGGATGCAGGCCTCTACGGTTTGTTTTACTGCTGCAGGTAGTCCCAATAAAAAATAAGAAATCTCCTCTCTATCCAGTAAGGTCTTAATTTCTTATACCCTAGATGTGTCCATCTATGTAGATCTTGCACTAATCTTCTAGTTTCTTTTGTGGGTAGCACGACTTTGCCCTGTATTTTCCAGCTTTTAGTGGTCTCGTCGTAAATTCCCCCTAGCCTTTGTATGGCTGCCACATCTTGTTCGGTATAATTCCATTCCGGCCCCTGGCTGGGAGGATCTTGCACATTGATGTTTAACACGCAGCTACCCAAGGCGCTAGTTCTGGCCACCTCATCTGCCATCTGGTTACCCTGTGCCACTGGATCCTCTCCTTTTTGGTGGCCAGGGCAATGTATGATGCTCACCTTCTTTGGCAAGAAGAGGGCCTGTAGGAGATCTAGGATTTCCTGCTTATTTTTAATTTCTCTGCCTGCTGAAGTAAGCAGTCCCCTTCTTTTATATATTTCACCATGCACATGCGCCGTAGCGAAGGCGTATCGACTGTCTGTATAAATGTTTACCCTCTTCCCTTTTGCCTGTTTTAAGGCCTCAGTCAGAGCTACCAACTCAGCTTTCTGTGTTGAAGTGCCGGGTGGTAAGGCAGAGGCCCAAACAACAGTTTTTCCGTCGACCACCGCCGCCCCTGCCCTCCTCTCACCTTGATGGAGGAAGCTGCTGCCATCTGTATACCAGGTGTACTCCGCGTCTGGCAGGGGCTGGTCTGTCAAGTCCTCACGGGCCCCGTAGACTTCAGCCAGTACCTGTTGGCAATTGTGACTGACCTGCGTATGGTCTCCTGGTTCCGGCAGTAGAGTGGCGGGGTTGAGAGAGGCCGTCGTTCCAAACCGGATGCGCTCGGGGTTGAGTAACATTGCTTGGTAATGGGTAATTCTGGCATTTGATAGCCATCGATCAGGTGGCTGACGTATGACCGTCTCAATAGCATGAGACGTCACTACGGTCAGTGGCTGTCCCAGAGTCAGTTTGTCAGAATCTTTCACAATCGTGGCCACTGCCGCTATCATGCAAAGACATGGGGGCCACCCAGAGGTGACACTGTCCAATTTCTTTGAAAAATAGGCCACCGGTCTCTTCCAAGGCCCTAATTTTTGGGTCAAGACTCCCTTTGCAATCCCCCCTCTTTCGTCTATATATAGGATAAAAGGCTTGTTGGGGTCAGGCAGGCTTAGTGCGGGGGCTTCCAAGAGGGCCTTTTTTAGTTGATCGAAGGCCAACTGCTGTTCTTCTCCCCAGATGTAAGGGGAATTATTTTTTGTGAGGGGATATAGGGAAGCCGCAATCTCCGCAAACCCAGGAATCCACAGGCGGCAGAAACCGGCACTTCCCAGAAATTCCCTCAACTGGCGTGGGTTTTTAGGTGGGGGTATAAGCGCCACCGCCTGTTTACGTCCCTCCGTTAGCCACCTCCTGCCCCCTCTCAATTTATAACCCAGGTAAACTACCTGTCGGGCACATATTTGGGCCTTTTTGGCAGAGGCGCGATATCCCAGCTCGCCTAGCTTCTGGAGCAGGGATTCCGTGCCCTGTTTACAGTCCTCTTCGGTTTCTGCTGCCAGGAGTAAATCATCCACATACTGTAAAAGAGTCCATTGAGGGTTACTCACCCTAAAACTTGCCAAGTCATGATGTAAGGCCTCATCGAATAGTGTGGGCGAATTTTTAAATCCTTGTGGGAGTCTGGTCCAAGTCAATTGCCCTGAGAATCCAGTCTCCGGGTCCTTCCATTCGAATGCAAACAAAGGTTGGCTCTGGGGGCTCAACCTCAGACAAAAGAAAGCATCTTTTAAATCTAGCACTGTATACCAAGTGCGCGATGGAGGCAAAGTGCTTAGCAAGTTGTACGGATTTGGCACGGTCGGGTGAATGTCTTCGACCCGACGATTTACCTCGCGTAAGTCCTGCACAGGTCGGAAGTCATTGGTGCCTGGTTTCCGTACCGGCAGTAAGGGTGTATTCCAAGGGGATTGGCAGGGTTTTAATATTCCCAAGTCCAGCAATCTCTTAATATGAGGCCGGATTCCATCCTTTGCTTCCTTGGTCATAGGATACTGCCGTACAGATATTGGTTCAGCTGTAGGCTTTACATTTACTATTATAGGTGGCTGCTGAATTGCTAATCCTATCCCTCCGGTCTCCGCCCAAGAACTCGGAAACTTTTCAATCCACTCAGGGGCTAGTGAGGTTTTTATTTTTTCTTTGTCATTGTCATATAGACGATGTTCATCTCTTAATTGTAAAGTCAATACCTGCAGAAGGCGGCCTCCAGAGTCCGTCACTGAGGCCCCTTCCTTCTGGAAATGAATGTGGGCTCCCACCTTAGATAGCAAATCTCTTCCTAATAATGGATACGGGCAGTCCGGTACTAAAAGAAATGAGTGGGTGACTTGGCCAGTGGCTAAATCTACCTGTCGTTCTGTGGTCCAACGGCACATCTTTCTTCCAGTTGCTCCCTGGACGCAAGAAATTTTTGAGCTAAGGGGGCCAATATTTTTGTTTAAAACAGAGTGCTGAGCTCCGGTATCCACCATAAATGTGACCGGCTGGCCTCCCACTCTCAGGGTTACCCGGGGCTCAGGGGGAGGCTCCTGGCCCTGACCCCCCTAGTAATCGTCCTCTTCCCCCAGGGGAAGAACTGGAATGTCAGTCTCCTTTCTTCTTCTGGTGGTATTCTTGTTTGGACAGTCTCTGGCCCAGTGTCCTCTTTCCTTACAGTACGCACACTGATCTCGTTCTACCCATGGTCTATTTCTGTCTCCCGGGTATTTCTTTGTTTGACCTCTACCATAACCTGACCTATCCTGCCTATTAGATTCGTTTACTGCGGTGACCAAAATTTTAGCTAGTTCCCTATTTTTCTTTTTGTCTCTCTGATCTTGTTCTTTTTGCATTCTTTCCTCTTTTTCTTCTTTAGTTTCCCTCTTATTAAAGATTCTCTCTGCCTCTTTTAGGAGGTCCTGCAATGTATAACCCTGTAAGCCCTCCAGTCTCTGCAACCGTGTTCGGATATCTGGGGCCAATTGGCCAATGAAAGACATTATTACATCTGACTGCCGGTCAGGAGCCTGGGGGTCAAACGGGGTGTACATCCGGTATCCCTCCATCAATCTTTCTAGAAACCCCGCCGGGGTCTCCTCATTACCCTGAGTTATGGCACGTACCTTAGCCAAATTGGTGGGGCGTCTCCCTGCCCCTCTGAGACCTGTCAGGAGAATCTGGCGATAGAGACGAAGTCGTTCCCTACTGGCTGCCGTACTAAAATCCCAATCTGGTCTGGTCAACGGGAATGCTGCGTCAATCTCGTTTGGCAGTTGAGTAGGTTGACCGTTGTCCCCTGGAACATTTTTTCGAGCTTCCGTGAGAACTCGCTGTCTCTCCTCCGTGGTCAGGAGAGCCTGCAGAAGCTGCTGGCAGTCATCCCAGGTCGGTTGATGGGTTAAAAGAATAGATTCAATTAATCCTGTCAAAGCTTGTGGATCTTGAGAAAAAGGTGGGTTATGGGTTTTCCAATTGTACAAATCTGAAGCTGAAAACGGCCAATATTGCATCTGATTCCCCACCGAGCGAAGTGGGAAAGCCTGTGCCTCCCACTGGCCACCCTCACTCCCCCCTCCCCGACGCAAGCGCAGCCTGGCACCCATGGGGGTTGTACGAGCCGGGGGGTCCTCCCCCCTTTCTCTCTGCGTAGAATCCCCCTGCGTAGAATCTGGGGAAGGTGCCATAGGCTCTCTCGGGAGGGGTGCGTAAGGCGGTGGGGTGTCAAAAAGCAAAAGATCCTCCTGCCCGCCCGGGAGGACCAAGGGTTTCTTCGCCTTGTGGGAATCTAACTCCTTTAATGGGCAAAGGGCCGAGGCAGGGGCAACCAGCGAATTTTGCGCTGGGTCTTCCCACACAAAGATGTCAACTGACGGGAGCCCGCTCTGATCCGCGGGTTGCGGTTTTAAAGGTGTTACGGACGGGGGCGGGGCGGGTAAGGCACCCGCCACGACCCGGTCAGCCGGGAGAAAGGGTTTTACCCATTTTGGGGGATATTGTGCCAGGTCTTCCCACACAAAGATATAGGGCACTTGATCCGGGTGCCCTTCCTTGCCTTCCCTGCAGACCTGGCTCTTCACCTGTAAGATAATTCGAGAGTCAAAAGTCCCATCCCGCGGCCACCCGATATTGAAGGCTGGCCACTCGGACGTACAAAAACTTATCCAGTTCTTCTTCTGCACTCTCACAGACAAGTTTTGGGCCCGTTCCCAGACCTCTCTCCAATGATCTAAAGTAAGACTCAAAGGTGTAGTTAATTCCTGTCCCATGTTGGAGGGGAAAGGCAAATCAGGAGAGTATATTAGAACACAGAAACAATCACAAAATTCACAAATGACAAGACTCACAAAGACACTGCGCACAACAATGGAACAAGACCTGCGCGCCCTTATAAGACAAGACCTGTGCGCAACAAAACAGAAACCAAAACTACCGATGGGAGTGGCTGCTGCCACCAGACCTTCTCCCGGGGAAAAAACCTTTCCCTAACCAGAACTCCCGATGGGAGCGAAGCGGCTTCCACCCGCCAGGCTCCCCAGAATACCGCCAATGGAGCGTCCTCCAAGGGCCTGAGCCAGGGGTCTTGACACATCTGTCCTGCCTACTACTGGCTCTTTTCAGATACAGGTCCTGTACAGGCACAATCTCAGTAAAACATGAACCTCCGGTACGTCAAGCGCCCCGGGAAAAAAATAAAAAATCAACAGAACACACAAAAACACTTAAAACAGCAAAAACTTACCTCCGATTGGAAAATGGAGCGTGGGTCTGGGGTCTCCAATCCCGGACGAGCCCCCAAGAATGTAAGACCCCCGACAGGTGTCTCACACTTTTACCGACCCCAGAAACACGAATTCCAGTCCAATCGCTGCAAGTGCATGAGGAAGTTTATTACATCTGCGCAGATGGGCCAACTCTTAAGCACAACAACACCCTCTGGTGGAGTGCGAGAAGAGAGGCGCCGATCATCAACCGCACAGCGTATTTAAGATTGAAAACCACAACATTAGCATATCTCCACATCATTGCCAAGAATCACAAGATAAACCGCAGCATGACAAATACATCACAAGGTAAAAGGGTTTTTCCAGAGTGAGGGGACAAAAACCTTGAGCAAGCATAAACACGGGGTCATCATGACCAAAAACTCAACATAGCTCCTAAAATAATTGTCACATGCTCCATTATCTCATAAAAGCATTAGCACAATCATCACATGTTACAAGGTCAGCTAAAGTCTAGTTATTTTAAACAAAATGCATTTTGCAAACCAAAGCATTTTGCACAGAAGCAAGATATGCAGTTAGCTCAAGCGACTTCATTTTAACCCCATCCTGCCTCAATTTCACAGTTTCTACAGTACAAAATTAAATGTTCCCTGATAAAAACATTCAAAACAATAAAGTCCATCGATAATAGCCAGAAAACACAAACACAGAGGCTTTCACAATATTTCGGTTTGAGTTAGAAAAAACAAACCCGGATATTTCTGGTTTCATCCAGTCATATCCGGACAAAGTGGTGTGGAATTCGTATGCATTGGGCTAATATAATCAGAGTAAAATGACTTTAGAAAAAAGCAAAGTCTTGTCGTTAGGCAAGTGCATAAAAAATCATCGATACAAACAGAAGTGTCAGGTTTCTTTGCCACAGATCCTCTAGCTTTCTCCCTAGAAAATACAAATATGTTCAGCTGGTGTCTCCATATGGAACCAATTACTGTATCCAAGCTCAACATAAAATATTCCCCGGTAAAAAACGTTCAAAGCAATAAATTCCGTGGATAATATCCGGAAAACACAAACACAGAGGCTGTAGCAATATCTGGGATTAAGTTAGCCAAAACAAAACCGGATATATCCGGTTTCATCCACTCAATCCGGACAAACTTGTGTGGAATTCGTATGCAATGGACCGAGAAAATCACAGTAAAAATGGTTTTGGAGGAAAGCAAAGACTTTTCGTTAGGTAGTGCATAAAATGTCATCTATACAAAGAAATATCATGTTTGTTTGCCGCAGTTCCTCTAGCTTTCTCCCTAGAAAATACGAATGTGTAAAGCTGGTGTCCCCATGATGAACCAATTAGTGTTTCTACAGTACAAACTTAATTGGTCCCTGATAAAATTATTCAAAAAATAAAGTCCATCGATAATATCCAGAACACAGAAACACAGAGGCTTTCACAATATTTCAGATTGAGTTAGCCAAAACACAACAGGATATTTCCCGTTTCATCCAGTCATATCCGGACAAAGTGGTGAGGAATTCTTGTGCAATGGACCAAGAAAATCAAAGAAAAAATAGTTTTGGAGAAAAGCAAAGTCTTTTCATTAGGCAAGTGCATAAAATCTCATCTATACAAACAGAAATATCATGTTTGTTTGCCGCAGTTCCTCTAGCTTTCTCCCTAGAAAATACGAATGTCTACAGCTGGTGTTCTCATCATGAACCAATTAGTGTTTCAACGGTACAAAATTAAATGTTCCCTGATAAAAACATTCAAAACAATAGAGTCCGTCAATAATATCCAGAAAACACAAACACAGTGGCTTTCACAATATTTTGGATTGAGTTAGCCAAAACAAAACCGGATATTTCTGTTTTCATCCACTCATATCCGGACAAACTGGTGTGGAATTCAGATGCAATGGACCGAGAAAATCACAGTAAAAATGGTTTTGGAGAAAAGCAAAGTCTTTTCGCTAGGCAAATGCATAAAATGTCATCTATACCAACAGAAATATCATGTTTGTTTGTCGCAGTTCCTCTAGCTCTCTCCCTAGAATATAGGAATGTGCAGAGCTGGTGTCTCCATGTGGAACCAATTAGTGTTTCAAAGATCACAATAAAATGTTGCCTGATAAAAAAATATTCAAAACAATAAAGTCCGTTGATAATATCAGGAATACACAAACACAGAGGCTGTAGCAATATCTGGGGTTGAGTTAGCCAAAACAAAACCGAATATTTCCGGATTCATCAAGTCATATCCGGAAAAAGACATTTGGAATTTGGATGCAATGGACCGAGAAAATCACAGTAAAAATGGTTTTGGAGAAAAGCAAAGTCTTTTCGTTAGGCAAATGTATAAAATGCCATCTACACAAACAGAAATATCATGTTTGTTTTCCACAGTGCCTCTAGCTTTCTCCCTAGAAAATACGTATATGTTCAGCTGGTGCTCCCATGATGAACCAATTAGTGTTTCAACGGTACAAAATGAAATGTTCCCTGATAAAAACATTCCAAACAATAAGTCCATCGATAATATCCAGAAAGCACAAACACAGAGGCTGTAGCAATATGTCGGACTGAGTTAGCCAAAACACAACCGGATATTTCTGGTTTCATCCAGTCATATCCTGACAACTTGCTTGGAATTCGTATGCAATGTACCGAGAAAATCACAATAAACATGGTTTGGGAGAAAACCAAAGTCTTTTCGTTAGGCAAGTGCATAAAATGTCATCTAGACAAACAGAAATATCATGTTTGTTTGCTGCAGTTCCTCTAGATTTCTCCCTGGAAAATACGAATTCGTAGAGCTGGTGTCCCCATGATGAACCAATAAGTGTTTCAACGGTACAAAATTGAATGTTCCCTGATAAAAAACATTCAAAACAATAAACTCTGTGGATAATATCAGGAATACACAAACACAGAGTCTGTAGCAATATCTGGGATTGAGTTAGCCAAAACAAAAGCCATATTTCCGGTTTCAACCAGTCACATCCGGACAAACTGGCATGGAATTCCTATGCAATGGACTAAGAAAATCACAGTAAAAATGGTTTTGGAGATCAGCAAAGGGATTTCGTGAGGCAAGTGCATAAAATGTCATCTATGAAAACAGAAATATCATTTTTGTTTGCTGAAGTTCCTCTAGCTTTCTCCCTAGAAAATATGAACGTGTAGAGCTGGTGTCACCATGAGAAACCAATTAGTGTTTCTACGGTACAAATTAAATGTTCCCTGATAAAAATATTCAAAACAATAACGTCCAACGATAATATCCAGAAAACAAAATCACAGAGGCTTTCACAATATTTCGTATTGAGTTAGCCAAAACACAACCGGATATTTCTGGTTTCATCCAGTCATATCCGGACAAACTGGTGTGGAATTCCTCTGCAATGGGCTTAGAAAATCACAGTAAAAATGGTTTTGGAGAAAAGTAAAGTCTTTCGTTAGGCAAGTGCATAAAATGTTATGTATACAAACAGAAATATCAAGTTTGTTTGCCGCAGTCCCTCTAGCTTTCTCCCTAGAAAATATGAATGTGTAGAGCTGGTGTCTACATGTGGAACCAATTAGATTTCCAAGCATAAAATTAAATGTTCCCTGATAAAAAACATTCAAAACAATAAAGTTCATTGATTATATCCAGAAAAAATAAACACAGAGGCTGTAGCAATATCTGGGATTGAGTTAGCCAAAACACAAACGGATATTTCCGGTTTCATCCAGTCATATCCGGACAAACTGGTGTGGAATTTGTATGCAATGGACCGAGAAAATTACAGTAAAAATGGTTTTGGAGAAAAGCAAAGTCTTTTCGATAGCCATGTGCATAAACGTCATCTACAAAAACATAAATATTATGTTTGTTTGCCACAGTTCCTCAGGCTTTCTCCCTAGAAAATACGAATGTGTAGAGCTGCTGTCCTCATGATGAACCGATTATTGTTTCTACGGTAGAAATTAAATGTTCCCTGATAAAAATATTCAAAACAATAAAGTCCATCGATAATATTCAGAAAACACAAACACAGAGGCTGTAGCAATATTTCGGATTTAGTTAGCCAAAACAAAACCGGATATTTCTGGTTACATCCAATCATATCCGGACAACGTGGTTTGGAATTCGTATGCAATGGACCGAGAAAATCACAGTAGAAATGGTTTTGGGGAAAAGCAAAGTCTTTTCGTTAGGCAAGTGCATAAAATGTCATCTATACAAACAGAAATATCATGTTTGTTTCCCACAGTTCATCTAGTTTTCTCCCTAGAAAATAAGAATGTGTAGAGGTGTTGTCCGCATGATGAACCAATTAGTGTTTCAATGGTACAAAATGAAATGTTCCCTGATAAAAATACTCAAAACAATAAAGTCCATTGATAATATTCAGAAAACACAAACACAGAGGCTGTAGCAATATGTGGGATTCAGTTAGTCAAAACACAACTGGATATTTCCGGTTTCATCCAGTCATCCGGACAAACTGGTGTGGAATTCATATGCAATGGACCGAGAAAATCACAGTAAAAATGCTTTTGGAGAAAAGCAAAGTCTTTTCGTTAGGCATGTGCATAAAACGTCATCTACAAAAACAGAAATATCATGTTTGTTTGCCGCAGTTCCTCTAGCTTTCTCCCTAGAAAATACGAATGTGTAGAGCTGGTGTCCCCATGATGAACCAATTAGTGTTTCTACAGTACAAAAATAAGGGTTCCCTGATAAAAATATTCAAACAATACAGTCCATCGATAATATTCAGAATACACAAACAAAGAGTCTTTCATAATATTTCGGATTCAGTTAGCCAAAACACAACCGGATATTTCTGGTTTCATCCAGTCATATCCGGACAAAGTGCTTTGGAATTCGTATGCAATGCACCGAGAAAATCACAGTAGAAATTTTTTGGGGAAAAGCAACGTATTTTCGTTAGGCAAGTGCATAAAACATCATCTATACAAACGGAAATAACATGTTTGTTTGCCACAGTTCCTCTAATTTCTCCCTAGGAATTACGAAATTGTAGAGTTGGTGTCTCCATGTGGAACCAATTCCTGTATCCAAGCTCAAAATGAAATGTGCTCCGATAAAAAACATTCAAAACAATAAAGTCCATTGAAAATATCCAGAAAACACAAACACAGAGGCTGTAGCAATATCTTTGACTGAGTTAGCCAAAACACAACCGGATATTTCTGGTTTAATCCAGTCATATCCAGACAAAGTGGTGTGGAATTCGTATAAAATGAAGCAAAAAAATCACAGTAAAAATGGTTTTGGAGAAAAGCAAAGTCTTTTTGTTAGGCAAATACATAAAATGTCATCTATACAAACAGAAATACCATGTTTGTTTGCCGCAGTTCCTCTAGCGTTCTCCCTAGAAAATACGAATGTGTAGAGCTGGTGTCCCCATGATGAACCAATTAGTGATTCGACGGTACAAATTTACATGTTCCCTGATAAAAACATTCAAAACAATAAAGTCCATCGATAATAGCCAGAAAACACAAACACAGAGGCTTTCACAATATTTCGGATTGAGTTATCCAAAACACAACCGGATATTTCTGTTTTCATCCAGTCATATCCAGACAAACTGGTGTGGAATTCGTATGCAATGGACCGAGATATTCACAGTAAAAATGGTTTTGGAGAAAAGCAAAGTCTTTTCATTAGGCAAGTGCATAAAATGTCATCTATACAAACAGAAATATCATGTTTGTTTGCCGCAGTTCCTCTAGCTTTCTCCCTAGAAAATACGAATGTCTACAGCTGGTGTTCTTATCATGAACCAATTAGTGTTTCAACGGTACAAAATTAAATGTTCCCTGATAAAAACATTCAAAACAATAGAGTCCGTCAATAATATCCAGAAAACACAAACACAGTGGCTTTCACAATATTTTGGATTGAGTTAGCCAAAACACAACTGGATATTTCTGTTTTCATCCACTCATATCGGACAAACTGGTGTGGAATTCAGATGCAATGGACCGAGAAAATCACACTAAAAATGGTTTTGGAGAAAAGCAAAGTCTTTTCGTTAGGCATGTGCATAAAACGTCATCTACAAAAACAGAAATATCATGTTTGTTTGCCACAGTTCCTCTAGCTTTCTCCCTAGAAAATACGAATGTGTAGAGCTGGTGTCCCCATGATGAACCGATTAGTGTTTCTACGGTACAAAAATAAGGGTTCCCTGATAAAAATATTCAAACAATACAGTCCATCGATAATATTCAGAAAACACAAACAAAGAGTCTTTCATAATATTTCGGATTCAGTTAGCCAAAACACAACCGGATATTTCTGGTTTCATCCAGTCATATCCGGACAAAGTGCTTTGGAATTCGTATGCAATGCACCGAGAAAATCACAGTAGAAATTTTTTGGGGAAAAGCAACGTATTTTCGTTAGGCAAGTGCATAAAACGTCATCTATACAAACGGAAATAACATGTTTGTTTGCCACAGTTCCTCTAATTTCTCCCTAGGAATTACGAATTTGTAGAGTTGGTGTCTCCATGTGGAACCAATTCCTGTATCCAAGCTCAAAATGAAATGTGCTCCGATAAAAAACATTCAAAACAATAAAGTCCATTGATAATATCCAGAAAACACAAACACAGAGGCTGTAGCAATATCTTTGACTGAGTTAGCCAAAACACAACCGGATATTTCTGGTTTAATCCAGTCATATCCAGACAAAGTGGTGTGGAATTCGTATAAAATGAAGCAAAAAAAATCACAGTAAAAATGGTTTTGGAGAAAAGCAAAGTCTTTTTGTTAGGCAAATACATAAAATGTCATCTATACAAACAGAAATACCATGTTTGTTTGCCGCAGTTCCTCTAGCGTTCTCCCTAGAAAATACGAATGTGTAGAGTTGGTGTCCCCATGATGAACCAATTAGTGATTCGACAGTACAAATTTACATGTTCCCTGATAAAAACATTCAAAACAATAAAGCCCATCATAATATCCAGAAAACACAAACACAGAGGCTTTCACAATATTTCGGATTGAGTTAGCCAAAACACAACCGGATATTTCTGTTTTCATCCAGTCATATCCAGACAAACTGGTGTGGAATTCGTATGCAATGGACCGAGATATTCACAGTAAAAATGGTTTTGGAGAAAAGCAAAGTCTTTTCATTAGGCAAGTGCATAAAATGTCATCTATACAAACAGGAATATCATGTTTGTTTGCCTCAGTTCCTCTAGAATTCTCCCTAGAAAAAATGAATATGTTCAGCTGGTGTCTCCATGTGGATCCAATTACTGTATCCAAGCTCAAAATAAAATTCTCCCCGATAAAAAACATTCAAAAAAATAAAATCCCTTTATAATATCCAGAATACACAAACAGAGGGTCTGTAGCAATATCTGGGATTGAGTTAGCCAAAACAAAACAGGATATTTCTGTTTTCATCCAGTCATATCCAGACAAACTGGTGTGGAATTCGTATGCAATGGACCGAGAAAATCACAGTAAAAATGGTTTTGGAGAAAAGCAAAGTCTATTCGTTAGGCAAGTGCATAAAATGTCATCTATACAAACAGAAATATCATGTTTGTTTCCCGCAGTTCCTCTTCTTTTCTTCTCCCTGGAAAATAACAATGTGTAGAGCTGGTGTCTCCATGTGGAACCCATTAGTGTTTCTACAGTACAAAATTAAATGTTCCCTGATAAAAACATTCAAAACAATAAAGTCCATCGATAATAGCCAGAAAACACAAACACAGAGGCTTTCACAATATTTCGGTTTCAGTTAGAAAAAACAAACTCGGATATTTCTGGTTTCATCCAGTCATATCCGGACAAAGTGGTGTGGAATTCGTATGCATTGGGCTAATATAATCAGAGTAAAATGACTTTAGAAAAAAGCAAAGTCTTGTCGTTAGGCAAGTGCATAAAAAATCATCGATACAAACAGAAGTATCAGGTTTCTTTGCCACAGATCCTCTAGCTTTCTCCCTAGAAAATACGAATATGTTCAGCTGGTGTCTCCATATGGAACCAATTACTGTATCCAAGCTCAACATAAAATATTCCCCGGTAAAAAACGTTCAAAGCAATAAATTCCGTGGATAATATCCGGAAAACACAAACACAGAGGCTGTAGCAATATCTGGGATTAAGTTAGCCAAAACAAAATCGGATATATCCGGTTTCATCCACTCAATCCGGACAAACTTGTGTGGAATTCGTATGCAATGGACCGAGAAAATCACAGTAAAAATGGTTTTGGAGGAAAGCAAAGACTTTTCGTTAGGTAGTGCATAAAATGTCATCTATACAAAGAAATATCATGTTTGTTTGCCGCAGTTCCTCTAGCTTTCTCCCTAGAAAATACGAATGTGTAAAGCTGGTGTCCCCATGATGAACCAATTAGTGTTTCTACAGTACAAACTTAATTGGTCCCTGATAAAATTATTCAAAAAATAAAGTCCATCGATAATATCCAGAAAACAGAAACACAGAGGCTTTCACAATATTTCAGATTGAGTTAGCCAAAACACAAAAGGATATTTCCCGTTTCATCCAGTCATATCCGGACAAACTTGTGTGGAATTCAGATGCAATGGACCAAGAAAATCACAGTAAAAATGGTTTTGGAGAAAAGCAAAGTCTTTTCGCTAGGCAAATGCATAAAATGTCATCTATACCAACAGAAATATCATGTTTGTTTGTCGCAGTTCCTCTAGCTCTCTGCCTAGAATATAGGAATGTGCAGAGCTGGTGTCTCCATGTGGAACCAATTAGTGTTTCAAAGATCACAATAAAATGTTGCCTGATAAAAAAATATTCAAAACAATAAAGTCCGTTGATAATATCAGGAATACACAAACACAGAGGCTGTAGCAATATCTGGGGTTGAGTTAGCCAAAACAAAACCGAATATTTCCGGATTCATCAAGTCATATCCGGAAAAAGACATTTGGAATTTGGATGCAATGGACCGAGAAAATCACAGTAAAAATGGTTTTGGAGAAAAGCAAAGTCTTTTCGTTAGGCAAATGTATAAAATGCCATATACACAAACAGAAATATCATGTTTGTTTTCCACAGTGCCTCTAGCTTTCTCCCTAGAAAATACGTATATGTTCAGCTGGTGCTCCCATGATGAACCAATTAGTGTTTCAGCGGTACAAAATGAAATTTTCCCTGATAAAAACATTCCAAACAATAAGTCCATCGATAATATCCAGAAAGCACAAACACAGAGGCTGTAGCAATATGTCGGACTGAGTTAGCCAAAACACAACCGGATATTTCTGGTTTCATCCAGTCATATCCTGACAACTTGCTCGGAATTCGTATGCAATGGACCGAGAAAATCACAGTAGAAATGGTTTTGGGGAAAAGCAAAGTCTTTTCGTTAGGCAAGTGCATAAAATGTCATCTATACAAACAGAAATATCATGTTTGTTTCCCACAGTTCATCTAGTTTTCTCCCTAGAAAATAAGAATGTGTAGAGGTGTTGTCCGCATGATGAACCAATTAGTGTTTCAATGGTACAAAATGAAATGTTCCCTGATAAAAATACTCAAAACAATAAAGTCCATTGATAATATTCAGAAAACACAAACACAGAGGCTGTAGCAATATGTGGGATTCAGTTAGTCAAAACACAACCGGATATTTCCGGTTTCATCCAGTCATCCGGACAAACTGGTGTGGAATTCATATGCAATGGACCGAGAAAATCACAGTAAAAATGCTTTTGGAGAAAAGCAAAGTCTTTTCGTTAGGCATGTGCATAAAACGTCATCTACAAAAACAGAAATATCATGTTTGTTTGCCACAGTTCCTCTAGCTTTCTCCCTAGAAAATACGAATGTGTAGAGCTGGTGTCCCCATGATGAACCAATTAGTGTTTCTACGGTACAAAAATAAGGGTTCCCTGATAAAAATATTCAAACAATACAGTCCATCGATAATATTCAGAAAACACAAACAAAGAGTCTTTCATAATATTTCGGATTCAGTTAGCCAAAACACAACCGGATATTTCTGGTTTCATCCAGTCATATCCGGACAAAGTGCTTTGGAATTCGTATGCAATGCACCGAGAAAATCACAGTAGAAATTTTTTGGGGAAAAGCAACGTATTTTCGTTAGGCAAGTGCATAAAACGTCATCTATACAAACGGAAATAACATGTTTGTTTGCCACAGTTCCTCTAATTTCTCCCTTAGAATTACGAATTTGTAGAGTTGGTGTCTCCATGTGGAACCAATTCCTGTATCCAAGCTCAAAATGAAATGTGCTCCGATAAAAAACATTCAAAACAATAAAGTCCATTGATATATCCAGAAAACACAAACACAGAGGCTGTAGCAATATCTTTGACTGAGTTAGCCAAAACACAACCGGATATTTCTGGTTTAATCCAGTCATATCCAGACAAAGTGGTGTGGAATTCGTATAAAATGAAGCAAAAAAAATCACAGTAAAAATGGTTTTGGAGAAAAGCAAAGTCTTTTTGTTAGGCAAATACATAAAATGTCATCTATACAAACAGAAATACCATGTTTGTTTGCCGCAGTTCCTCTAGCGTTCTCCCTAGAAAATACGAATGTGTAGAGTTGGTGTCCCCATGATGAACCAATTAGTGATTCGACAGTACAAATTTACATGTTCCCTGATAAAAACATTCAAAACAATAAAGCCCATCATAATATCCAGAAAACACAAACACAGAGGCTTTCACAATATTTCGGATTGAGTTAGCCAAAACACAACCGGATATTTCTGTTTTCATCCAGTCATATCCAGACAAACTGGTGTGGAATTCGTATGCAATGGACCGAGATATTCACAGTAAAAATGGTTTTGGAGAAAAGCAAAGTCTTTTCATTAGGCAAGTGCATAAAATGTCATCTATACAAACAGGAATATCATGTTTGTTTGCCTCAGTTCCTCTAGAATTCTCCCTAGAAAAAATGAATATGTTCAGCTGGTGTCTCCATGTGGATCCAATTACTGTATCCAAGCTCAAAATAAAATTCTCCCCGATAAAAAACATTCAAAAAAATAAAATCCCTTTATAATATCCAGAATACACAAACAGAGGGTCTGTAGCAATATCTGGGATTGAGTTAGCCAAAACAAAACAGGATATTTCTGTTTTCATCCAGTCATATCCAGACAAACTGGTGTGGAATTCGTATGCAATGGACCGAGAAAATCACAGTAAAAATGGTTTTGGAGAAAAGCAAAGTCTATTCGTTAGGCAAGTGCATAAAATGTCATCTATACAAACAGAAATATCATGTTTGTTTCCCGCAGTTCCTCTTCTTTTCTTCTCCCTAGAAAATAACAATGTGTAGAGCTGGTGTCTCCATGTGGAACCCATTAGTGTTTCTACAGTACAAAATTAAATGTTCCCTGATAAAAACATTCAAAACAATAAAGTCCATCGATAATAGCCAGAAAACACAAACACAGAGGCTTTCACAATATTTCGGTTTCAGTTAGAAAAAACAAACCCGGATATTTCTGGTTTCATCCAGTCATATCCGGACAAAGTGGTGTGGAATTCGTATGCATTGGGCTAATATAATCAGAGTAAAATGACTTTAGAAAAAAGCAAAGTCTTGTCGTTAGGCAAGTGCATAAAAAATCATCGATACAAACAGAAGTATCAGGTTTCTTTGCCACAGATCCTCTAGCTTTCTCCCTAGAAAATACGAATATGTTCAGCTGGTGTCTCCATATGGAACCAATTACTGTATCCAAGCTCAACATAAAATATTCCCCGGTAAAAAACGTTCAAAGCAATAAATTCCGTGGATAATATCCGGAAAACACAAACACAGAGGCTGTAGCAATATCTGGGATTAAGTTAGCCAAAACAAAATCGGATATATCCGGTTTCATCCACTCAATCCGGACAAACTTGTGTGGAATTCGTATGCAATGGACCGAGAAAATCACAGTAAAAATGGTTTTGGAGGAAAGCAAAGACTTTTCGTTAGGTAGTGCATAAAATGTCATCTATACAAAGAAATATCATGTTTGTTTGCCGCAGTTCCTCTAGCTTTCTCCCTAGAAAATACGAATGTGTAAAGCTGGTGTCCCCATGATGAACCAATTAGTGTTTCTACAGTACAAACTTAATTGGTCCCTGATAAAATTATTCAAAAAATAAAGTCCATCGATAATATCCAGAAAACAGAAACACAGAGGCTTTCACAATATTTCAGATTGAGTTAGCCCAAACACAACAGGATATTTCCCGTTTCATCCAGTCATATCCGGACAAACTTGTGTGGAATTCAGATGCAATGGACCAAGAAAATCACAGTAAAAATGGTTTTGGAGAAAAGCAAAGTCTTTTCGCTAGGCAAATGCATAAAATGTCATCTATACCAACAGAAATATCATGTTTGTTTGTCGCAGTTCCTCTAGCTCTCTGCCTAGAATATAGGAATGTGCAGAGCTGGTGTCTCCATGTGGAACCAATTAGTGTTTCAAAGATCACAATAAAATGTTGCCTGATAAAAAAATATTCAAAACAATAAAGTCCGTTGATAATATCAGGAATACACAAACACAGAGGCTGTAGCAATATCTGGGGTTGAGTTAGCCAAAACAAAACCGAATATTTCCGGATTCATCAAGTCATATCCGGAAAAAGACATTTGGAATTTGGATGCAATGGACCGAGAAAATCACAGTAAAAATGGTTTTGGAGAAAAGCAAAGTCTTTTCGTTAGGCAAATGTATAAAATGCCATATACACAAACAGAAATATCATGTTTGTTTTCCACAGTGCCTCTAGCTTTCTCCCTAGAAAATACGTATATGTTCAGCTGGTGCTCCCATGATGAACCAATTAGTGTTTCAGCGGTACAAAATGAAATTTTCCCTGATAAAAACATTCCAAACAATAAGTCCATCGATAATATCCAGAAAGCACAAACACAGAGGCTGTAGCAATATGTCGGACTGAGTTAGCCAAAACACAACCGGATATTTCTGGTTTCATCCAGTCATATCCTGACAACTTGCTCGGAATTCGTATGCAATGGACCGAGAAAATCACAATAAAAATGGTTTTGGAGAAAACCAAAGTCTTTTCGTTAGGCAAGTGCATAAAATGTCATCTAGACAAACAGAAGTATCATGTTTGTTTGCTGCAGTTCCTCTAGATTGCTCCCTGGAAAATACGAATTCGTAGAGCTGGTGTCCCCATGATGAACCAATTAGTGTTTCAACGGTACAAAATTGAATGTTCCCTGATAAAAAACATTCAAAACAATAAACTCTGTGGATAATATCAGGAATACACAAACACAGAGACTGTAGCAATATCTGGGATTGAGTTAGCCAAAACAAAAGCCATATTTCCGGTTTCAACCAGTCACATCTGGACAAACTGGCATGGAATTCCTATGCAATGGACTAAGAAAATCACAGTAAAAATGGTTTTGGAGATCAGCAAAGGGTTTTCGTGAGGCAAGTGCATAAAATGTCATCTATGAAAACAGAAATATCATTTTTGTTTGCTGAAGTTCCTCTAGCTTTCTCCCTAGAAAATACGAACGTGTAGAGCTGCTGTCACCATGAGAAACCAATTAGTGTTTCTACGGTACAAATTAAATGTTCCCTGATAAAAATATTCAAAACAATAAAGTCCAACGATAATATCCAGAAAACAAAATCACAGAGGCTTTCACAATATTTCGTATTGAGTTAGCCAAAACACAACCGGATATTTCTGGTTTCATCCAGTCATATCCGGACAAACTGGTGTGGAATTCTTCTGCAATGGGCTTAGAAAATCACAGTAAAAATGGTTTTGGAGAAAAGTAAAGTCTTTCGTTAGGCAAGTGCATAAAATGTTATGTATACAAACAGAAATATCAAGTTTGTTTGCCGCAGTCCCTCTAGCTTTCTCCCTAGAAAATATGAATGTGTAGAGCTGGTGTCTACATGTGGAACCAATTAGATTTCCAAGCATAAAATTAAATGTTCCCTGATAAAAAACATTCAAAACAATAAAGTTCATTGATTATATCCAGAAAAAATAAACACAGAGGCTGTAGCAATATCTGGGATTGAGTTAGCCAAAACAAAACCGGATATTTCCGGTTTCATCCAGTCATATCCGGACAAACTGGTGTGGAATTCGTATGCAATGGACCGAGAAAATTACAGCAAAAATGGTTTTGGAGAAAAGCAAAGTCTTTTCGATAGCCATGTGCATAAACGTCATCTACAAAAACATAAATATTATGTTTGTTTGCCACAGTTCCTCAGGCTTTCTCCCTAGAAAATACGAATGTGTAGAGCTGCTGTCCTCATGATGAACCGATTATTGTTTCTACGGTAGAAATTAAATGTTCCCTGATAAAAATATTCAAAACAATAAAGTCCATCGATAATATTCAGAAAACACAAACACAGAGGCTGTAGCAATATTTCGGATTTAGTTAGCCAAAACAAAACCGGATATTTCTGGTTACATCCAATCATATCCGGACAACGTGGTTTGGAATTCGTATGCAATGGACCGAGAAAATCACAGTAGAAATGGTTTTGGGGAAAAGCAAAGTCTTTTCGTTAGGCAAGTGCATAAAATGTCATCTATACAAACAGAAATATCATGTTTGTTTGCCACAGTTCATCTAGCTTTCTCCCTAGAAAATAAGAATGTGTAGAGGTGTTGTCCGCATGATGAACCAATTAGTGTTTCAATGGTACAAAATGAAATGTTCCCTGATAAAAATACTCAAAACAATAAAGTCCATTGATAATATTCAGAAAACACAAACACAGAGGCTGTAGCAATATGTGGGATTCAGTTAGTCAAAACACAACCGGATATTTCCGGTTTCATCCAGTCATCCGGACAAACTGGTGTGGAATTCATATGCAATGGACCGAGAAAATCACAGTAAAAAAGCTTTTGGAGAAAAGCAAAGTCTTTTCGTTAGGCATGTGCATAAAACGTCATCTACAAAAACAGAAATATCATGTTTGTTTGCCACAGTTCCTCTAGCTTTCTCCCTAGAAAATACGAATGTGTAGAGCTGGTGTCCCCATGATGAACCAATTAGTGTTTCTACGGTACAAAAATAAGGGTTCCCTGATAAAAATATTCAAACAATACAGTCCATCGATAATATTCAGAAAACACAAACAGAGAGTCTTTCATAATATTTCGGATTCAGTTAGCCAAAACACAACCGGATATTTCTGGTTTCATCCAGTCATATCCGGACAAAGTGCTTTGGAATTCGTATGCAATGCACCGAGAAAATCACAGTAGAAATTTTTTGGGGAAAAGCAACGTATTTTCGTTAGGCAAGTGCATAAAACGTCATCTATACAAACGGAAATAACATGTTTGTTTGCCACAGTTCCTCTAATTTCTCCCTAGGAATTACGAATTTGTAGAGTTGGTGTCTCCATGTGGAACCAATTCCTGTATCCAAGCTCAAAATGAAATGTGCTCCGATAAAAAACATTCAAAACAATAAAGTCCATTGAAAATATCCAGAAAACACAAACACAGAGGCTGTAGCAATATCTTTGACTGAGTTAGCCAAAACACAACCGGATATTTCTGGTTTAATCCAGTCATATCCAGACAAAGTGGTGTGGAATTCGTATAAAATGAAGCAAAAAAATCACAGTAAAAATGGTTTTGGAGAAAAGCAAAGTCTTTTTGTTAGGCAAATACATAAAATGTCATCTATACAAACAGAAATACCATGTTTGTTTGCCGCAGTTCCTCTAGCGTTCTCCCTAGAAAATACGAATGTGTAGAGCCGGTGTCCCCATGATGAACCAATTAGTGATTCGACGGTACAAATTTACATGTTCCCTGACAAAAACATTCAAAACAATAAAGCCCATCAATAATATCCAGAAAACACAAACACAGAGGCTTTCACAATATTTCGGATTGAGTTAGCCAAAACACAACTGGATATTTCTGTTTTCATCCAGTCATATCCAGACAAACTGGTGTGGAATTCGTATGCAATGGACTGAGATATTCACAGTAAAAATGGTTTTGGAGAAAAGCAAAGTCTTTTCGTTAGGCAAGTGCATAAAATGTCATCTATACAAACAGAAATATCATGTTTGTTTGCCGCAGTTCCTCTAGCTTTCTCCCTAGAAAATACGAATGTCTACAGCTGGTGTTCTCATCATGAACCAATTAGTGTTTCAACGGTACAAAATTAAATGTTCCCTGATAAAAACATTCAAAACAATAGAGTCCGTCAATAATATCCAGAAAACACAAACACAGTGGCTTTCACAATATTTTGGATTGAGTTAGCCAAAACAAAACCGGATATTTCTGTTTTCATCCACTCAAATCGGACAAACTGGTGTGGAATTCAGATGTAATGGACCGAGAAAATCACACTAAAAATGGTTTTGGAGAAAAGCAATGTCTTTTCGCTAGGCAAATGCATAAAATGTCATCTATACCAACAGAAATATCATGTTTGTTTGTCGCAGTTCCTCTAGCTCTCTCCCTAGAATATAGGAATGTGCAGAGCTGGTGTCTCCATGTGGAACCAATTAGTGTTTCAAAGATCACAATAAAATGTTGCCTGATAAAAAAATATTCAAAACAATAAAGTCCGTTGATAATATCAGGAATACACAAACACAGAGGCTGTAGCAATATCTGGGGTTGAGTTAGCCAAAACAAAACCGAATATTTCCGGATTCATCAAGTCATATCCGGAAAAAGACATTTGGAATTTGGATGCAATGGACCGAGAAAATCACAGTAAAAATGGTTTTGGAGAAAAGCAAAGTCTTTTCGTTAGGCAAATGTATAAAATGCCATCTACACAAACAGAAATATCATGTTTGTTTTCCACAGTGCCTCTAGCTTTCTCCCTAGAAAATACGTATATGTTCAGCTGGTGCTCCCATGATGAACCAATTAGTGTTTCAACGGTACAAAATGAAATGTTCCCTGATAAAAACATTCCAAACAATAAGTCCATCGATAATATCCAGAAAGCACAAACACAGAGGCTGTAGCAATATGTCGGACTGAGTTAGCCAAAACACAACTGGATATTTCTGGTTTCATCCAGTCATATCCTGACAAACTTGCTTGGAATTCGTATGCAATGGACCGAGAAAATCACAATAAAAATGGTTTTGGAGAAAACCAAAGTCTTTTCGTTAGGCAAGTGCATAAAATGTCATCTAGACAAACAGAAGTATCATGTTTGTTTGCTGCAGTTCCTCTAGATTGCTCCCTAGAAAATACGAATTCGTAGAGCTGGTGTCCCCATGATGAACCAATTAGTGTTTCAACGGTACAAAATTGAATGTTCCCTGATAAAAAACATTCAAAACAATAAACTCTGTGGATAATATCAGGAATACACAAACACAGAGACTGTAGCAATATCTTGGATTGAGTTAGCCAAAACAAAAGCCATATTTCCGGTTTCAATGAGTCACATCTGGACAAACTGGCATGGAATTCCTATGCAATGGACTAAGAAAATCACAGTAAAAATGGTTTTGGAGATCAGCAAAGGGTTTTCATGAGGCAAGTGCATAAAATGTCATCTATGAAAACAGAAATATCATTTTTGTTTGCTGAAGTTCCTCTAGCTTTCTCCCTAGAAAATACGAACGTGTAGAGCTGCTGTCACCATGAGAAACCAATTAGTGTTTCTACGGTACAAATTAAATGTTCCCTGATAAAAATATTCAAAACAATAACGTCCAACGATAATATCCAGAAAACAAAATCACAGAGGCTTTCACAATATTTCGTATTGAGTTAGCCAAAACACAACCGGATATTTCTGGTTTCATCCAGTCATATCCGGACAAACTGGTGTGGAATTCCTCTGCAATGGGCTTAGAAAATCACAGTAAAAATGGTTTTGGAGAAAAGTAAAGTCTTTCGTTAGGCAAGTGCATAAAATGTTATGTATACAAACAGAAATATCAAGTTTGTTTGCCACAGTCCCTCTAGCTTTCTCCCTAGAAAATATGAATGTGTAGAGCTGGTGTCTACATGTGGAACCAATTAGATTTCCAAGCATAAAATTAAATGTTCCCTGATAAAAAACATTCAAAACAATAAAGTTCATTGATTATATCCAGAAAAAATAAACACAGAGGCTGTAGCAATATCTGGGATTGAGTTAGCCAAAACAAAACCGGATATTTCCGGTTTCATCCAGTCATATCCGGACAAACTGGTGTGGAATTCGTATGCAATGGACCGAGAAAATTACAGCAAAAATGGTTTTGGAGAAAAGCAAAGTCTTTTCGATAGCCATGTGCATAAACGTCATCTACAAAAACATAAATATTATGTTTGTTTGCCACAGTTCCTCAGGCTTTCTCCCTAGAAAATACGAATGTGTAGAGCTGCTGTCCTCATGATGAACCGATTATTGTTTCTACAGTAGAAATTAAATGTTCCCTGATAAAAATATTCAAAACAATAAAGTCCATCGATAATATTCAGAAAACACAAACACAGAGGCTGTAGCAATATTTCGGATTTAGTTAGCCAAAACAAAACCGGATATTTCTGGTTACATCCAATCATATCCGGAAAACGTGGTTTGGAATTCGTATGCAATGGACTGAGAAAATCACAGTAGAAATGGTTTTGGGGAAAAGCAAAGTCTTTTCGTTAGGCAAGTGCATAAACGTCATCTACAAAAACATAAATATTATGTTTGTTTGCCACAGTTCCTCAGGCTTTCTCCCTAGAAAATACGAATGTGTAGAGCTGCTGTCCTCATGATGAACCGATTATTGTTTCTACGGTAGAAATTAAATGTTCCCGGATAAAAATACTCAAAACAATAAAGTCCATTGATAATATTCAGAAAACACAAACACAGAGGCTGTAGCAATATGTGGGATTCAGTTAGTCAAAACACAACCGGATATTTCCGGTTTCATCCAGTCATCCGGACAAACTGGTGTGGAATTCACATGCAATGGACCGAGAAAATCACAGTAAAAATGGTTTTGGAGAAAAGCAAAGTCTTTTCGATAGCCATGTGCATAAACGTCATCTACAAAAATATAAATATTATGTTTGTTTGCCACAGTTCCTCAGGCTTTCTCCCTAGAAAATACGAATGTGTAGAGCTGCTGTCCTCATGATGAACCGATTATTGTTTCTACGGTAGAAATTAAATGTTCCCTGATAAAAATATTCAAAACAATAAAGTCCATCGATAATATTCAGAAAACACAAACACAGAGGCTGTAGCAATATCTTTGACTGAGTTAGCCAAAACACAACCGGATATTTCTGGTTTAATCCAGTCATATCCAGACAAAGTGGTGTGGAATTCTTATAAAATGAAGCAAAAAAATCACAGTAAAAATGGTTTTGGAGAAAAGCAAATTCTTTTTGTTAGGCAAATACATAAAATGTCATCTATACAAACAGAAATACCATGTTTGTTTGCCGCAGTTCCTCTAGCATTCTCCCTAGAAAATACGAATGTGTAGAGCCGGTGTCCCCATGATGAACCAATTAGTGATTCGACGGTACAAATTTACATGTTCCCTGATAAAAACATTCAAAACAATAAAGCCCATCAATAATATCCAGAAAACACAAACACAGAGGCTTTCACAATATTTCGGATTGAGTTAGCCAAAACACAACCGGATATTTCTGTTTTCATCCAGTCATATCCAGACAAACTGGTGTGGAATTTGTATGCAATGGACTGAGATATTCACAGTAAAAATGGTTTTGGAGAAAAGCAAAGTCTTTTCATTAGGCAAGTGCATAAAATGTCATCTATACAAACAGAAATATCATGTTTGTTTGCCGCAGTTCCTCTAGCTTTCTCCCTAGAAAATACGAATGTCTACAGCTGGTGTTCTCATCATGAACCAATTAGTGTTTCAACGGTACAAAATTAAATGTTCCCTGATAAAAACATTCAAAACAATAGAGTCCGTCAATAATATCCAGAAAACACAAACACAGTGGCTTTCACAATATTTTGCATTGAGTTAGCCAAAACAAAACCGGATATTTCTGTTTTCATCCACTCATATCCGGACAAACTGGTGTGGAATTCAGATGCAATGGACCGAGAAAATCACAGTAAAAATGGTTTTGGAGAAAAGCAAAGTCTTTTCGCTAGGCAAATGCATAAAATGTCATCTATACCAACAGAAATATCATGTTTGTTTGTCGCAGTTCCTCTAGCTCTCTCCCTAGAATATAGGAATGTGCAGAGCTGGTGTCTCCATGTGGAACCAATTAGTGTTTCAAAGATCACAATAAAATGTTGCCTGATAAAAAAATATTCAAAACAATAAAGTCCGTTGATAATATCAGGAATACACAAACACAGAGGCTGTAGCAATATCTGGGGTTGAGTTAGCCAAAACAAAACCGAATATTTCCGGATTCATCAAGTCATATCCGGAAAAAGACATTTGGAATTTGGATGCAATGGACCGAGAAAATCACAGTAAAAATGGTTTTGGAGAAAAGCAAAGTCTTTTCGTTAGGCAAATGTATAAAATGCCATATACACAAACAGAAATATCATGTTTGTTTTCCACAGTGCCTCTAGCTTTCTCCCTAGAAAATACGTATATGTTCAGCTGGTGCTCCCATGATGAACCAATTAGTGTTTCAACGGTACAAAATGAAATGTTCCCTGATAAAAACATTCCAAACAATAAGTCCATCGATAATATCCAGAAAGCACAAACACAGAGGCTGTAGCAATATGTCGGACTGAGTTAGCCAAAACACAACCGGATATTTCTGGTTTCATCCAGTCATATCCTGACAAACTTGCTTGGAATTCATATGCAATGGACCGAGAAAATCACAATAAAAATGGTTTTGGAGAAAACCAAAGTCTTTTCGTTAGGCAAGTGCATAAAATGTCATCTAGACAAACAGAAGTATCATGTTTGTTTGCTGCAGTTCCTCTAGATTGCTCCCTAGAAAATACGAATTCGTAGAGCTGGTGTCCCCATGATGAACCAATTAGTGTTTCAACGGTACAAAATTGAATGTTCCCTGATAAAAAACATTCAAAACAATAAACTCTGTGGATAATATCAGGAATACACAAACACAGACACTGTAGCAATATCTGGGATTGAGTTAGCCAAAACAAAAGCCATATTTCCGGTTTCAATGAGTCACATCTGGACAAACTGGCATGGAATTCCTATGCAATGGACTAAGAAAATCACAGTAAAAATGGTTTTGGAGATCAGCAAAGGGTTTTCGTGAGGCAAGTGCATAAAATGTCATCTATGAAAACAGAAATATCATTTTTGTTTGCTGAAGTTCCTCTAGCTTTCTCCCTAGAAAATACGAATGTTTAGAGCTGGTGTCACCATGAGAAACCAATTAGTGTTTCTACGGTACAAATTAAATGTTCCCTGATAAAAATATTCAAAACAATAACGTCCAACGATAATATCCAGAAAACAAAATCACAGAGGCTTTCACAATATTTCGTATTGAGTTAGCCAAAACACAACCGGATATTTCTGGTTTCATCCAGTCATATCCGGACAAACTGGTGTGGAATTCCTATGCAATGGGCTTAGAAAATCACAGTAAAAATGGTTTTGGAGAAAAGTAAAGTCTTTCGTTAGGCAAGTGCATAAAATGTTATGTATACAAACAGAAATATCAAGTTTGTTTGCCGCAGTCCCTCTAGCTTTCTCCCTAGAAAATATGAATGTGTAGAGCTGGTGTCTACATGTGGAACCAATTAGATTTCCAAGCATAAAATTAAATGTTCCCTGATAAAAAACATTCAAAACAATAAAGTTCATTGAATATATCCAGAAAAAATAAACACAGAGGTTGTAGCAATATCTGGGATTGAGTTAGCCAAAACAAAACCGGATATTTCCGGTTTCATCCAGTCATATCCTGACAAACTGGTGTGGAATTCGTATGCAATGGACCGAGAAAATTACAGTAAAAATGGTTTTGGAGAAAAGCAAAGTCTTTTCGATAGCCATGTGCATAAACGTCATCTACAAAAACATAAATATTATGTTTGTTTGCCACAGTTCCTCAGGCTTTCTCCCTAGAAAATACGAATGTGTAGAGCTGCTGTCCTCATGATGAACCGATTATTGTTTCTACCGTAGAAATTAAATGTTCCCTGATAAAAATATTCAAAACAATAAAGTCCATCGATAATATTCAGAAAACACAAACACAGAGGCTGTAGCAATATTTCGGATTTAGTTAGCCAAAACAAAACCGGATATTTCTGGTTACATCCAATCATATCCGGACAACGTGGTTTAGAATTCGTATGCAATGGACCGAGAAAATCACAGTAGAAATGGTTTTGGGGAAAAGCAAAGTCTTTTCGTTAGGCAAGTGCATAAAATGTCATCTATACAAACAGAAATATCATGTTTGTTTGCCACAGTTCATCTAGCTTTCTCCCTAGAAAATAAGAATGTGTAGAGGTGTTGTCCGCATGATGAACCAATTAGTGTTTCAAAGGTACAAAATGAAATGTTCCCTGATAAAAATACTCAAAACAATAAAGTCCATTGATAATATTCAGAAAACACAAACACAGAGGCTGTAGCAATATGTGGGATTCAGTTAGTCAAAACACAACCGGATATTTCCGGTTTCATCCAGTCATCCGGACAAACTGGTGTGGAATTCATATGCAATGGACCGAGAAAATCACAGTAAAAATGCTTTTGGAGAAAAGCAAAGTCTTTTCGTTAGGCATGTGCATAAAACGTCATCTACAAAAACAGAAATATCATGTTTGTTTGCCACAGTTCCTCTAGCTTTCTCCCTAGAAAATACGAATGTGTAGAGCTGGTGTCCCCATGATGAACCAATTAGTGTTTCTACGGTACAAAAATAAGGGTTCCCTGATAAAAATATTCAAACAATACAGTCCATCGATAATATTCAGAAAACACAGAGAGTCTTTCATAATATTTCGGATTCAGTTAGCCAAAACACAACCGGATATTTCTGGTTTCATCCAGTCATATCCGGACAAAGTGCTTTGGAATTCGTATGCAATGCACCGAGAAAATCACAGTAGAAATTTTTTGGGGAAAAGCAACGTATTTTCGTTAGGCAAGTGCATAAAACGTCATCTATACAAACGGAAATAACATGTTTGTTTGCCACAGTTCCTCTAATTTCTCCCTAGGAATTACGAAATTGTAGAGTTGGTGTCTCCATGTGGAACCAATTCCTGTATCCAAGCTCAAAATGAAATGTGCTCCGATAAAAAACATTCAAAACAATAAAGTCCATTGAAAATATCCAGAAAACACAAACACAGAGGCTGTAGCAATATCTTTGACTGAGTTAGCCAAAACACAACCGGATATTTCTGGTTTAATCCAGTCATATCCAGACAAAGTGGTGTGGAATTCGTATAAAATGAAGCAAAAAAATCACAGTAAAAATGGTTTTGGAGAAAAGCAAAGTCTTTTTGTTAGGCAAATACATAAAATGTCATCTATACAAACAGAAATACCATGTTTGTTTGCCGCAGTTCCTCTAGCGTTCTCCCTAGAAAATACGAATGTGTAGAGCCGGTGTCCCCATGATGAACCAATTAGTGATTCGACGGTACAAATTTACATGTTCCCTGACAAAAACATTCAAAACAATAAAGCCCATCAATAATATCCAGAAAACACAAACACAGAGGCTTTCACAATATTTCGGATTGAGTTAGCCAAAACACAACTGGATATTTCTGTTTTCATCCAGTCATATCCAGACAAACTGGTGTGGAATTCGTATGCAATGGACTGAGATATTCACAGTAAAAATGGTTTTGGAGAAAAGCAAAGTCTTTTCATTAGGCAAGTGCATAAAATGTCATCTATACAAACAGAAATATCATGTTTGTTTGCCGCAGTTCCTCTAGCTTTCTCCCTAGAAAATACGAATGTCTACAGCTGGTGTTCTCATCATGAACCAATTAGTGTTTCAACGGTACAAAATTAAATGTTCCCTGATAAAAACATTCAAAACAATAGAGTCCGTCAATAATATCCAGAAAACACAAACACAGTGGCTTTCACAATATTTTGGATTGAGTTAGCCAAAACAAAACCGGATATTTCTGTTTTCATCCACTCATATCCGGACAAACTGGTGTGGAATTCAGATGCAATGGACCGAGAAAATCACAGTAAAAATGGTTTTGGAGAAAAGCAAAGTCTTTTCGCTAGGCAAATGCATAAAATGTCATCTATACCAACAGAAATATCATGTTTGTTTGTCGCAGTTACTCTAGCTCTCTCCCTAGAATATAGGAATGTGCAGAGCTGGTGTCTCCATGTGGAACCAATTAGTGTTTCAAAGATCACAATAAAATGTTGCCTGATAAAAAAATATTCAAAACAATAAAGTCCGTTGATAATATCAGGAATACACAAACACAGAGGCTGTAGCAATATCTGGGGTTGAGTTAGCCAAAACAAAACCGAATATTTCCGGATTCATCAAGTCATATCCGGAAAAAGACATTTGGAATTTGGATGCAATGGACCGAGAAAATCACAGTAAAAATGGTTTTGGAGAAAAGCAAAGTCTTGTCGTTAGGCAAATGTATAAAATGCCATATACACAAACAGAAATATCATGTTTGTTTTCCACAGTGCCTCTAGCTTTCTCCCTAGAAAATACGTATATGTTCAGCTGGTGCCCCCATGATGAACCAATTAGTGTTTCAACGGTACAAAATGAAATGTTCCCTGATAAAAACATTCCAAACAATAAGTCCATCGATAATATCCAGAAAGCACAAACACAGAGGCTGTAGCAATATGTCGGACTGAGTTAGCCAAAACACAACCGGATATTTCTGGTTTCATCCAGTCATATCCTGACAAACTTGCTTGGAATTCGTATGCAATGGACCGAGAAAATCACAATAAAAATGGTTTTGGAGAAAACCAAAGTCTTTTCGTTAGGCAAGTGCATAAAATGTCATCTAGACAAACAGAAGTATCATGTTTGTTTGCTGCAGTTCCTCTAGATTGCTCCCTAGAAAATACGAATTCGTAGAGCTGGTGTCCCCATGATGAACCAATTAGTGTTTCAACGGTACAAAATTGAATGTTCGCTGATTAAAAACATTCAAAACAATAAACTCTGTGGATAATATCAGGAATACACACACACAGAGACTGTAGCAATATCTGGGATTGAGTTAGCCAAAACAAAAGCCATATTTCCGGTTTCAATCAGTCACATACGGACAAACTGGCATGGAATTCCTATGCAATGGACTAAGAAAATCACAGTAAAAATGGTTTTGGAGATCAGCAAAGGGTTTTCGTGAGGCAAGTGCATAAAATGTCATCTATGAAAACAGAAATATCATTTTTGTTTGCTGAAGTTCCTCTAGCTTTCTCCCTAGAAAATAGGAATGTGTAGAGCTGGTGTCACCATGAGAAACCAATTAGTGTTTCTATGGTACAAATTAAATGTTCCCTGATAAAAATATTCAAAACAATAACGTCCAACGATAATATCCAGAAAACAAAATCACAGAGGCTTTCACAATATTTCGTATTGAGTTAGCCAAAACACAACCGGATATTTCTGGTTTCATCCAGTCATATCCGGACAAACTGGTGTGGAATTCCTCTGCAATGGGCTTAGAAAATCACAGTAAAAATGGTTTTGGAGAAAAGTAAAGTCTTTCGTTAGGCAAGTGCATAAAATGTTATGTATACAAACAGAAATATCAAGTTTGTTTTCCACGGTCCCTCTAGCTTTCTCCCTAGAAAATATGAATGTGTAGAGCTGGTGTCTACATGTGGAACCAATTAGATTTCCAAGCATAAAATTAAATGTTCCCTGATAAAAAACATTCAAAACAATAAAGTTCATTGAATATATCCAGAAAAAATAAACACAGAGGCTGTAGCAATATCTGGGATTGAGTTAGCCAAAACAAAACCGGATATTTCCGGTTTCATCCAGTCATATCCTGACAAACTGGTGTGGAATTCGTATGCAATGGACCGAGAAAATTACAGTAAAAATGGTTTTGGAGAAAAGCAAAGTCTTTTCGATAGCCATGTGCATAAACGTCATCTACAAAAACATAAATATTATGTTTGTTTGCTACAGTTCCTCAGGCTTTCTCCCTAGAAAATACGAATGTGTAGAGCTGCTGTCCCCATGATGAACCGATTATTGTTTCTACGGTAGAAATTAAATGTTCCCTGATAAAAATATTCAAAACAATAAAGTCCATCGATAATATTCAGAAAACACAAACACAGAGGCTGTAGCAATATTTCGGATTTAGTTAGCCAAAACAAAACCGGATATTTCTGGTTACATCCAATCATATCCGGACAACGTGGTTTGGAATTCGTATGCAATGGACCGAGAAAATCACAGTAGAAATGGTTTTGGGGAAAAGCAAAGTCTTTTCGTTAGGCAAGTGCATAAAATGTCATCTATACAAACAGAAATATCATGTTTGTTTGCCACAGTTCATCTAGCTTTCTCCCTAGAAAATAAGAATGTGTAGAGGTGTTGTCCGCATGATGAACCAATTAGTGTTTCAAAGGTACAAAATGAAATGTTCCCTGATAAAAATACTCAAAACAATAAAGTCCATTGATAATATTCAGAAAACACAAACACAGAGGCTGTAGCAATATGTGGGATTCAGTTAGTCAAAACACAACCGGATATTTCCGGTTTCATCCAGTCATCCGGACAAACTGGTGTGGAATTCATATGCAATGGACCGAGAAAATCACAGTAAAAATGCTTTTGGAGAAAAGCAAAGTCTTTTCGTTAGGCATGTGCATAAAACGTCATCTACAAAAACAGAAATATCATGTTTGTTTGCCACAGTTCCTCTAGCTTTCTCCCTAGAAAATACGAATGTGTAGAGCTGGTGTCCCCATGATGAACCAATTAGTGTTTCTACGGTACAAAAATAAGGGTTCCCTGATAAAAATATTCAAACAATACAGTCCATCGATAATATTCAGAAAACACAAACAGAGAGTCTTTCATAATATTTCGGATTCAGTTAGCCAAAACACAACCGGATATTTCTGGTTTCATCCAGTCATATCCGGACAAAGTGCTTTGGAATTCGTATGCAATGCAACGAGAAAATCACAGTAGAAATTTTTTGGGGAAAAGCAACGTATTTTCGTTAGGCAAGTGCATAAAACGTCATCTATACAAACGGAAATAACATGTTTGTTTGCCACAGTTCCTCTAATTTCTCCCTAGGAATTACGAAATTGTAGAGTTGGTGTCTCCATGTGGAACCAATTCCTGTATCCAAGCTCAAAATGAAATGTGCTCCGATAAAAAACATTCAAAACAATAAAGTCCATTGAAAATATCCAGAAAACACAAACACAGAGGCTGTAGCAATATCTTTGACTGAGTTAGCCAAAACACAACCGGATATTTCTGGTTTAATCCAGTCATATCCAGACAAAGTGGTGTGGAATTCGTATAAAATGAAGCAAAAAAATCACAGTAAAAATGGTTTTGGAGAAAAGCAAAGTCTTTTTGTTAGGCAAATACATAAAATGTCATCTATACAAACAGAAATACCATGTTTGTTTGCCGCAGTTCCTCTAGCGTTCTCCCTAGAAAATACGAATGTGTAGAGCCGGTGTCCCCATGATGAACCAATTAGTGATTCGACGGTACAAATTTACATGTTCCCTGACAAAAACATTCAAAACAATAAAGCCCATCAATAATATCCAGAAAACACAAACACAGAGGCTTTCACAATATTTCGGATTGAGTTAGCCAAAACACAACTGGATATTTCTGTTTTCATCCAGTCATATCCAGACAAACTGGTGTGGAATTCGTATGCAATGGACTGAGATATTCACAGTAAAAATGGTTTTGGAGAAAAGCAAAGTCTTTTCGTTAGGCAAGTGCATAAAATGTCATCTATACAAACAGAAATATCATGTTTGTTTGCCGCAGTTCCTCTAGCTTTCTCCCTAGAAAATACGAATGTCTACAGCTGGTGTTCTCATCATGAACCAATTAGTGTTTCAACGGTACAAAATTAAATGTTCCCTGATAAAAACATTCAAAACAATAGAGTCCGTCAATAATATCCAGAAAACACAAACACAGTGGCTTTCACAATATTTTGGATTGAGTTAGCCAAAACAAAACCGGATATTTCTGTTTTCATCCACTCATATCCGGACAAACTGGTGTGGAATTCAGATGCAATGGACCGAGAAAATCACAGTAAAAATGGTTTTGGAGAAAAGCAAAGTCTTTTCGCTAGGCAAATGCATAAAATGTCATCTATACCAACAGAAATATCATGTTTGTTTGTCGCAGTTCCTCTAGCTCTCTCCCTAGAATATAGGAATGTGCAGAGCTGGTGTCTCCATGTGGAACCAATTAGTGTTTCAAAGATCACAATAAAATGTTGCCTGATAAAAAAATATTCAAAACAATAAAGTCCGTTGATAATATCAGGAATACACAAACACAGAGGCTGTAGCAATATCTGGGGTTGAGTTAGCCAAAACAAAACCGAATATTTCCGGATTCATCAAGTCATATCCGGAAAAAGACATTTGGAATTTGGATGCAATGGACCGAGAAAATCACAGTAAAAATGGTTTTGGAGAAAAGCAAAGTCTTTTCGTTAGGCAAATGTATAAAATGCCATCTACACAAACAGAAATATCATGTTTGTTTTCCACAGTGCCTCTAGCTTTCTCCCTAGAAAATACGTATATGTTCAGCTGGTGCTCCCATGATGAACCAATTAGTGTTTCAACGGTACAAAATGAAATGTTCCCTGATAAAAACATTCCAAACAATAAGTCCATCGATAATATCCAGAAAGCACAAACACAGAGGCTGTAGCAATATGTCGGACTGAGTTAGCCAAAACACAACCGGATATTTCTGGTTTCATCCAGTCATATCCTGACAAACTTGCTTGGAATTCGTATGCAATGGACCGAGAAAATCACAATAAAAATGGTTTTGGAGAAAACCAAAGTCTTTTCGTTAGGCAAGTGCATAAAATGTCATCTAGACAAACAGAAGTATCATGTTTGTTTGCTGCAGTTCCTCTAGATTGCTCCCTAGAAAATACGAATTCGTAGAGCTGGTGTCCCCATGATGAACCAATTAGTGTTTCAACGGTACAAAATTGAATGTTCGCTGATTAAAAACATTCAAAACAATAAACTCTGTGGATAATATCAGGAATACACACACACAGAGACTGTAGCAATATCTGGGATTGAGTTAGCCAAAACAAAAGCCATATTTCCGGTTTCAATCAGTCACATACGGACAAACTGGCATGGAATTCCTATGCAATGGACTAAGAAAATCACAGTAAAAATGGTTTTGGAGATCAGCAAAGGGTTTTCGTGAGGCAAGTGCATAAAATGTCATCTATGAAAACAGAAATATCATTTTTGTTTGCTGAAGTTCCTCTAGCTTTCTCCCTAGAAAATAGGAATGTGTAGAGCTGGTGTCACCATGAGAAACCAATTAGTGTTTCTATGGTACAAATTAAATGTTCCCTGATAAAAATATTCAAAACAATAACGTCCAACGATAATATCCAGAAAACAAAATCACAGAGGCTTTCACAATATTTCGTATTGAGTTAGCCAAAACACAACCGGATATTTCTGGTTTCATCCAGTCATATCCGGACAAACTGGTGTGGAATTCCTCTGCAATGGGCTTAGAAAATCACAGTAAAAATGGTTTTGGAGAAAAGTAAAGTCTTTCGTTAGGCAAGTGCATAAAATGTTATGTATACAAACAGAAATATCAAGTTTGTTTTCCACGGTCCCTCTAGCTTTCTCCCTAGAAAATATGAATGTGTAGAGCTAGTGTCTACATGTGGAACCAATTAGATTTCCAAGCATAAAATTAAATGTTCCCTGATAAAAAACATTCAAAACAATAAAGTTCATTGAATATATCCAGAAAAAATAAACACAGAGGCTGTAGCAATATCTGGGATTGAGTTAGCCAAAACAAAACCGGATATTTCCGGTTTCATCCAGTCATATCCTGACAAACTGGTGTGGAATTCGTATGCAATGGACCGAGAAAATTACAGTAAAAATGGTTTTGGAGAAAAGCAAAGTATTTTCGATAGCCATGTGCATAAACGTCATCTACAAAAACATAAATATTATGTTTGTTTGCCACAGTTCCTCAGGCTTTCTCCCTAGAAAATACGAATGTGTAGAGCTGCTGTCCCCATGATGAACCGATTATTGTTTCTACGGTAGAAATTAAATGTTCCCTGATAAAAATATTCAAAACAATAAAGTCCATCGATAATATTCAGAAAACACAAACACAGAGGCTGCAGCAATATTTCGGATTTAGTTAGCCAAAACAAAACCGGATATTTCTGGTTACATCCAATCATATCCGGACAACGTGGTTTGGAATTCGTATGCAATGGACCGAGAAAATCACAGTAGAAATGGTTTTGGGGAAAAGCAAAGTCTTTTCGTTAGGCAAGTGCATAAAATGTCATCTATACAAACAGAAATATCATGTTTGTTTGCCACAGTTCATCTTGCTTTCTCCCTAGAAAATAAGAATGTGTAGAGGTGTTGTCCGCATGATGAACCAATTAGTGTTTCAATGGTACAAAATGAAATGTTCCCTGATAAAAATACTCAAAACAATAAAGTCCATTGATAATATTCAGAAAACACAAACACAGAGGCTGTAGCAATATGTGGGATTCAGTTAGTCAAAACACAACCGGATATTTCCGGTTTCATCCAGTCATCCGGACAAACTGCTGTGGAATTCATATGCAATGGACCTAGAAAATCACAGTAAAAATGCTTTTGGAGAAAAGCAAAGTTTTTCGTTAGGCATGTGCATAAAACGGCATCTACAAAAACAGAAATATCATGTTTGTTTGCCACAGTTCCTCTAGCTTTCTCCCTAGAAAATACGAATGTGTAGAGCTGGTGTCCCCATGATGAACCAATTAGTGTTTCTACGGTACAAAAATAAGGGTTCCCTGATAAAAATATTCAAACAATACAGTCCATCGATAATATTCAGAAAACACAAACAAAGAGTCTTTCATAATATTTCGGATTCAGTTAGCCAAAACACAACTGGATATTTCTGGTTTCATCCAGTCATATCCGGACAAAGTGCTTTGGAATTCGTATGCAGTGCACCGAGAAAATCACAGTAGAAATTTTTTGGGGAAAAGCAACGTATTTTCGTTAGGCAAGTGCATAAAACGTCATCTATACAAACGGAAATAACATGTTTGTTTGCCACAGTTCCTCTAATTTCTCCCTAGGAATTATGAAATTGTAGAGTTGGTGTCTCCATGTGGAACCAATTCCTGTATCCAAGCTCAAAATGAAATGTGCTCCGATAAAAAACATTCAAAACAATAAAGTCCATTGAAAATATCCAGAAAACACAAACACAGAGGCTGTAGCAATATCTTTGACTGAGTTAGCCAAAACACAACCGGATATTTCTGGTTTAATCCAGTCATATCCAGACAAAGTGGTGTGGAATTCGTATAAAATGAAGCAAAAAAATCACAGTAAAAATGGTTTTGGAGAAAAGCAAAGTCTTTTTGTTAGGCAAATACATAAAATGTCATCTATACAAACAGAAATACCATGTTTGTTTGCCGCAGTTCCTCTAGCGTTCTCCCTAGAAAATACGAATGTGTAGAGCTGGTGTCCCCATGATGAACCAATTAGTGATTCGACGGTACAAATTTACATGTTCCCTGATAAAAACATTCAAAACAATAAAGCCCATCAATAATATCCAGAAAACACAAACACAGAGGCTTTCACAATATTTCGGATTGAGTTATCCAAAACACAACCGGATATTTCTGTTTTCATCCAGTCATATCCAGACAAACTGGTGTGGAATTCGTATGCAATGGACCGAGAAAATCACAGTAAAAATGGTTTTGGAGAAAAGCAAAGTCTTTTCGTTAGGCAAGTGCATAAAATGTCATCTATACAAACAGAAATATCATGTTTGTTTCCCGCAGTTCCTCTTGTTTTCTCCCTAGAAAATAACAATGTGTAGGGCTGGTGTCTCCATGTGGAACCCATTAGTGTTTCTACAGTACAAAATTAAATGTTCCCTGATAAAAACATTCAAAACAATAAAGACCATCGATAATAGCCAGAAAACACAAACACAGAGGCTTTCACAATATTTCGGTTTGAGTTAGAAAAAACAAACCCGGATATTTCTGGTTTCATCCAGTCATATCCGGACAAAGTGGTGTGGAATTCGTATGCATTGGGCTAATATAATCAGAGTAAAATGATTTTAGAAAAAAGCAAAGTCTTGTCGTTAGGCAAGTGCATAAAAAATCATCGATACAAACAGAAGTATCAGGTTTCTTTGCCACAGATCCTCTAGCTTTCTCCCTAGAAAATACGAATATGTTCAGCTGGTGTCTCCATATGGAACCAATTACTGTATCCAAGCTCAAAATAAAATATTCCCCGGTAAAAAAGTTCAAAACAATAAATTCCTTGGATAATATCCGGAAAACACAAACACAGAGGCTGTAGCAATATCTGGGATTAAGTTAGCCAAAACAAAACCGGATATATCCGGTTTCATCCACTCAATCCGGACAAACTTGTGTGGAATTCGTATGCAATGGACCGAGAAAATCACAGTAAAAATGGTTTTGGAGGAAAGCAAAGACTTTCGTTATGTAGTGCATAAAATGTCATCTATACAAAGAAATATCATGTTTGTTTGCCGCAGTTCCTCTAGCTTTCTCCCTAGAAAATACGAATGTGTAAAGCTGGTGTCTCCACGTGGAACCAATTAGTGTTTCAAATATCACAATAAAATGTTGCCTGATAAAAAAATATTCAAAACAATAAAGTCCGTTGATAATATCAGGAATACACAAACAAAGAGGCTGTAGCAATATCTGGGGTTGAGTTAGCCAAAACAAAACTGAATATTTCTGGATTCATCAAGTCATATCCGGAAAAAGACGTTTGGAATTTGGATGCAATGGACCGAGAAAATCACAGTAAAGATGGTTTTGGAGAAAAGCAAAGTCTTTTCGTTAGGCAAATGTATAAAATGCCATCTACACAAACAGAAATATCATGTTTGTTTTCCACAGTGCCTCTAGCTTTCTCCCTAGAAAATACGTATATGTTCAGCTGGTGCTCCCATGATGAACCAATTAGTGTTTCAACGGTACAAAATGAAATGTTTCCTGATAAAAACATTCCAAACAATAAGTCCATCGATAATATCCAGAAAGTGAGAGAGAATAAGGCAGGAAGGGGTTAAAATTGAGTTGCTTGGCTAACTGCATATTGTTCTGCTTTTGTATAAAATAGCTGGGCTTGCAAAATGCATTTTTTTAAGATAACTAGACTTTAGCTGACCTTGTAATATGTGAGGATTGTGCTAATGCTTTTATGAGATAATGGAGCATGTGATAATTATTTTAGGAGCTATGTTAAGTTTTTGGTTATGATGACCCCGTGTTTATGCTTGCTCAAGGACTCTGCCCCCTCACTCTGGAAAAACCCTCTATCTTGTGATGTATTCGTCATGCTGTGGTTTATCTTGTGATTTTTGGCAATGATGTGGAGATATGCTAATGTTGTGGTTTTCAATCTTAAATACGCTGTGCAGTTGATGATCGGCGCCTCTCTTCTTGCACAGAGATGGCCCATCTGCGCAGATGTAATAAACTTCCTCATGTTCTTTACAGCGGTTGGAATGGAATTCGTGTTTCTGGGGTCGGTAGAAGTGTGAGGCACCTTTCGGGGGTCTTACATTCTTGGGGGCTCGTCCGGGATTCGAGACCCCAGACCCACGCTCCATTTTCCAATCGGAGGTAAGTTTTTGCTGTTTTAAGTGTTTTTGTGTGTTCTGTTGATTTTGTTATTATTTTATTTTCTTCCCGGGGCGCTTGATGTACCGGAGGTTCATGTTTTACTGAGATTGTGCCTGTACAGGACCTGTATTTGAAAAGAGCCAGTAGTAGGAAGGACAGACGTGTCAAGACCCCTGGCTCAGGCCCTTGGAGGACGCTCCATTGGCGGTATTCTGGGGGGGGCCTGGCGGGTGGCAGCCGCTTCGCTCCCATCATTAAGCTTACCTGGGGGGTGTGGCGGGTGGCAGCCACTTCGCTCTCATCGGAAGCTCTGGTTAGGATTCTGGGGGGGCCTGGCGGGTGGCAGCCGCTTCGCTCCCATCATTAAGCTTACCTGGGGAGCGTGGCGGGTGGCAGCCGCTTCGCTCTCATCGGAAGCTCTGGTTAGGATTCAGTAAGGTTTTCTTCCCCGGGAGAAGGGCTGGTGACAGCAGCCACTCCCGTTGGAAGTTGTGGTTTTGGTTTTGTCTTGGTTTTGCGCGCAGTGTCTTTGTGAATTTTGTGATTTGTGAGTCTTGTGGTTGTTTTTTTTTGTGTTTTAATATACTTTCCTTATTTGCCTTTCCCCTTCAATATGGGACAGGAATTAACTACACCTTTGAGTTTTACTTTATGAGTCTTAATTGGGAAAACTGCAACGCAAAGTTGTTTATGTTGTGTATCTGTTTTCAGTGTTTGAGTGATTACCCAACTGATCAGAAGTGTACTGATTGTTGGCCAAACCGCTTGACTCTGACAGCTTAAATTCTAAACTGAGTCTTCCAACTTTGGGCTTCCAGTCGGATCCCTGGAACTCTCAAAGGATGAGACTCTAAAATTTGTTAAAGTAAAATATATTAAAATGCTTTAGACATGTTTCTCTTAACGATGAAGATCTTTTCAAGGTTATGTCCATGTTTGCTGTCCAGGAGGGGTTATTCTTATGTTACTTAAAAGCATGGAAATGTAATTTTGACTTTTAATTCAGAACTCAGTGTCTTAAGCCATCTAGGCATCAATGCTAAGCAAAATGTAAAAAAATGTATTGTACTTTTCACATCTTAAATTCGATAGGAGAAACTGTTTGAGTTTGTTAACATGTATTTTCATAGATTGTTTATACATAACAATTCAAGACTATGTAAAAGTAACTACAGGTATAAAGTTTCAGAAAATGTGAGCAAGTCATAAAAAGTTTTAAAAGGTTTACAACTTTAAAATTGTTTACAGAGCTTTCTTTAAGTTAAGTGCTAATGCCAAAATTACATTGACCTAAAGTTAAAGTCTGATCTTCTGTTACAACAAAATACCTAAAAATGGTTTAAGTTTTAAAATCTGTTTTTGCAAAAATTGTAATGTCTATTTTAACAGTGTCTGCTGAATCAGTTACTCTGCCATTTCTAGAGTTAGGTCCTATAAGCTCTTTTTGACTCTGTTGAGTAGTTCTAAATTATGTAAACCCTTATGTTTAAGGTTTTTATTTCTGGTTTATTCAACAACAGACATAAAATTCATGTTCTACCAAGGTGATCTATTGTGTACTCTACTGTCTCTGTTAAGTTCAAATTAGTAAAAAGCATTGTTAAGTATTATGATCAAATCTGGTTTAAAAGTGTAAAAATCACCCTAACTAATAAATGGCTATCATTTCAGGATGTTAAGAAATTCTATTTTGACCAGATACTCTAAGTTCTCTTGGCACCTTTAACAGACTTTCTAAAAATCCAAGTTCTAAATTATCCGAACTTTTGACACCCCCAGAGGGCCCCTGGAGATGTCAAAAAGAGATCTCTCATCTTGATCGGCTGTTTAAATTAAAAGTGGTGCCAAGATGTAAAATGATGCTAAACTTCAGCTATAAACATGTTTCTTTCTAGCTGCTCCAGTCTCTGGCTCAGAAGCCAGATCCTTTAAAAGGGACCGATGAAGTCTCCGTCCAGCTGACGCTAAACAACCAGGCGTTGCTAGTTTAAATGTATTGCTAGTTCAAATGTGGATCAAACGGGAGGTCTAGCCAAAAGGGAAATAAATAGTTAAGATTGTACAAACCTACAAAAATGTAACAGTTAGAATGAAGCAGAGGAGGGAGGACCCCCGGCCCGTTCTAACTGGCCGTCCTCCTCCTCCATATAACTGGGAAGGCAAGCCCTGACAGGACTTGCAGGGCCTGTTTTATTAACATTAATTTTACTATACTTAAATGGAATTCTGTAAAAGATTCAGTCTCTACTGCCAGACTCTCCTGAGGAGCTTAGCTGAAGGGGTTAAAGTTTTTTAGTTAAAAAAGGGGAAGTTTAAAATGGGCTAAGAAAGAGGAACTAACTAGGATCCTGACCACCACAGTTAAAAGAAAGCAGAAGTAAGGGAGAATCAGGGTAAGCAGGGACCCCCGGAGACTGGCAAAAGCACAGAGAAGTACCCAAAAGGACAAGTCTGCCTAAGGTCCGACTAACAACGAGAGTCAAGTGGTGTACGACTGCCACACGAGACTGAACTGACCGAAACGACCCCTGCAAGACGACAAGAGAAAAGATGACAACAGCGGAGTGGTGAGACTGGGCGACAGCGGCCCCTCGGCCCCTCCCTCATTGGGACACGTCTGGGTTTCCACCTTCAACCCCCCGAGGACTCTGCTCGGCAGGCAGGGCTGATCGCTATGGACCATGCACTCCGTGCAGCTAAGAAAAAGGAGCGGGTGGCAATGCACAAGAACAGCAGGTACGCTCTTGCCACTACCTACGGGGAACTCAAAATGGACAGAGGCTTTATCAACCAGGAAGAAGAATTGCGCCAATGTTTCCCTGATTTGGACTACCAAAGGTACTGGGGTCAGACACCGGGCCGGCTTTCGTCTCCAGGGTAAGTCAGATGGTGGCACAGGTGTTGGAAATAGAAAGTTACATTGTGTTTATAGGGTAAGTCAGATGGTGGTAGCGGTGGCCGGGGTACTGGGGATATAGCTAGGTAAAATGTATGATTAATGGTGGAGACTGGCACTGGAGACTGGGTCAAATTGCTGCTACACATTTTTATAATGCTACATATTTTTTATATGCTGCTACACTTTTGCAACTTCCCTATTTGCCAGGCTCTGCTTAGATGTCTGCCTTTTAGGGCTTTAAAGACTTTCCGAAGAAGCAGTCCCTGGCTCTGCTCTCCGAGCAGCAGAAGATGAGTGACTGCGAGTTTGCCTATGTGCACATGCTGGCTTAGGACTATTTGCTGTATATCCTGAAGATGCCGCAGCCTGGACTGGGATTGAGCAAGACGTCCAGAGTGCTGCAGAACGTCACCTTTTCCATCCAGCAAGAAGTGAAAGAGGCTCTGCTTTATACATAATTCTGGTTAAAAGATTTTTCTGGACCCTTAGTAATAAAAGTAAAATTGTTTATCACCCACGCCTTGGTCCTGACCCAGCAGTGCCAAAGTTTAAAAATGAAGGACATAAAAGAAAAGAGTATTGTTGGTGAAAAGGGTTTAAAAGAGAGAGAGCTTTTTATATAAGGAAAGGACATGGTTTGTCAGAATGACTTTATCCGGATGGCTAGTTTACTCTAGACTGAAATGGAAATGGTAAAATGTTTAAAGTAAGTCGAAGAGGGTGTGTGAAAGTCACGAAAAGTATTTGGGTCAATTCAGCTGAACAGGCACTAGGTATCAACCCAAATTTGTATGACTTTTTTAGGAATGTGTTTTCTGTTTTTTTGTCTCTGTTGTATTTTTTGTTTTTGAATTTTGATGCCTTTTTGTAACTTCTTTATTTTGCGGGGCGGGGCATACTTCCCCTACCCTGCAGACTTGCTTCTGTGCTTATAAGATTGGCTGTATTGTTTTACCCCGGTGATGGGCAGCCCACATATCCCAATGAAGATCACGTGGGAGGTAATATCTGGTACCGCTGAGGTTGTGTGGCCCGCGTGGCCCCTTCTGGGATATGGTGGCCCTCCTTGCACCTGTTTTCTGATCAGACTCCCCTATGAAACAAAGGAATTGTTCCCAATGTGGGACAAAATTTAAAAAGTAATCCCTTAAATTTTAAGATTAAAATTTGACGAAAAGAAAAAGGGGGGAATGAGAGAGAATAAGGCAGGAAGGGGTTAAAATTGAGTTGCTTGGCTAACTGCATATTGTTCTGCTTTTGTATAAAATAGCTGGACTTGCAAAATGCATTTTTTTAAGATAACTAGACTTTAGCTGACCTTGTAATATGTGATGATTGTGCTAATGCTTTTATGAGATAATGGAGCATGTGATAATTATTTTAGGAGCTATGTTAAGTTTTTGGTTATGATGACCCCGTGTTTATGCTTGCTCAAGGACTTTGCCCCCTCACTCTGGAAAAACCCTCTATCTTGTGATGTATTCGTCATGCTGTGGTTTATCTTGTGATTTTTGGCAATGATGTGGAGATATGCTAATGTTGTGGTTTTCAATCTTAAATACGCTGTGCAGTTGATGATCGGCACCTCTCTTCTTGCACAGAGATGGCCCATCTGCGCAGATGTAATAAACTTCCTCATGTTCTTTACAGCGGTTGGAATGGAATTCGTGTTTCTGGGGTCGGTAGAAGTGTGAGGCACCTTTCGGGGGTCTTACAAAAGCACAAACACAGAGGCTGTAGCAATATGTCGGACTAGGTTAGCCAAAACACAACCGGATATTTCTGGTTTCATCCAGTCATATCCTGACAAACTTGCTTGGAATTCGTATGCAATGTACTGAGAAAATCACAATAAAAATGGTTTTGGAGAAAACCAAAGTCTTTTCGTTAGGCAAGTGCATAAAATGTCATCTAGACAAACAGAAGTATCATGTTTGTTTGCTGCAGTTCCTCTAGATTGCTCCCTAGAAAATACGAATTCGTAGAGCTGGTGTCCCCATGATGAACCAATTAGTGTTTCAACGGTACAAAATTGAATATTCCCTGATAAAAAACATTCAAAACAATAAACTCTGTGGATAATATCAGGAATACACAAACACAGAGTCTGTAGCAGTATCTGGGATTGAGTTAGCCAAAACAAAAGCCATATTTCCGGTTTCAACCAGTCACATCCGGACAAACTGGCATGGAATTCCTATGCAATGGACTAAGAAAATCACAGTAAAAATGGTTTTGGAGATCAGCAAAGGGTTTTCGTGAGGCAAGTGCATAAAATGTCATCTATGAAAACAGAAATATCATTTTTGTTTGCTGAAGTTCCTCTAGCTTTCTCCCTAGAAAATACGAATGTGTAGAGCTGGTGTCACCATGAGAAACCAATTAGTGTTTCTACGGTACAAATTAAATGTTCCCTGATAAAAATATTCAAAACAATAACGTCCAACGATAATATCCAGAAAACAAAATCACAGAGGCTTTCACAATATTTCGTATTGAGTTAGCCAAAACACAACCGGATATTTCTGGTTTCATCCAGTCATATCCGGACAAACTGGTGTGGAATTCCTATGCAATGGGCTTAGAACATCACAGTAAAAATGGTTTTGGAGAAAAGTAAAGTCTTTCGTTAGGCAAGTGCATAAAATGTTATGTATACAAACAGAAATATCAAGTTTGTTTGCCGCAGTCCCTCTAGCTTTCTCCCTAGAAAATATGAATGTGTAGAGCTGGTGTCTACATGTGGAACCAATTAGATTCCCAAGCATAAAATTAAATGTTCCCTGATAAAAAAACATTCAAAACAATAAAGTTCATTGATTATATCCAGAAAAAATAAACACAGAGGCTGTAGCAATATCTGGGATTGAGTTAGCCAAAACAAAACCGGATATTTCCGGTTTCATCCAGTCATATCCGGACAAACTGGTGTGGAATTCGTATGCAATGGACCGAGAAAATTACAGCAAAAATGGTTTTGGAGAAAAGCAAAGTCTTTTCGATAGCCATGTGCATAAACGTCATCTACAAAAACATAAATATTATGTTTGTTTGCCACAGTTCCTCAGGCTTTCTCCCTAGAAAATACGAATGTGTAGAGCTGCTGTCCTCATGATGAACCGATTATTGTTTCTACGGTAGAAATTAAATGTTCCCTGATAAAAATATTCAAAACAATAAAGTCCATCGATAATATTCAGAAAACACAAACACAGAGGCTGTAGCAATATTTCGGATTTAGTTAGCCAAAACAAAACCGGATATTTCTGGTTACATCCAATCATATCCGGACAACGTGGTTTGGAATTCGTATGCAATGGACCGAGAAAATCACAGTAGAAATGGTTTTGGGGAAAAGCAAAGTCTTTTCGTTAGGCAAGTGCATAAAATATCATCTATACAAACAGAAATATCAAGTTTGTTTGCCACAGTTCATCTAGCTTTCTCCCTAGAAAATAAGAATGTGTAGAGGTGTTGTCCGCATGATGAACCAATTAGTGTTTCAATGGTACAAAATGAAATGTTCCCTGATAAAAATACTCAAAACAATAAAGTCCATTGATAATATTCAGAAAACACAAACACAGAGGCTGTAGCAATATGTGGGATTCAGTTAGTCAAAACACAACCGGATATTTCCGGTTTCATCCAGTCATCCGGACAAACTGGTGTGGAATTCATATGCAATGGACCGAGAAAATCACAGTAAAAATGCTTTTGGAGAAAAGCAAAGTCTTTTCGTTAGGCATGTGCATAAAACGTCATCTACAAAAACAGAAATATCATGTTTGTTTGCCGCAGTTCCTCTAGCTTTCTCCCTAGAAAATACGAATGTGTAGAGCTGGTGTCCCCATGATGAACCAATTAGTGTTTCTACGGTACAAAAATAAGGGTTCCCTGATAAAAATATTCAAACAATACAGTCCATCGATAATATTCAGAAAACACAAACAAAGAGTCTTTCATAATATTTCGGATTCAGTTAGCCAAAACACAACCGGATATTTCTGGTTTCATCCAGTCATATCCGAACAAAGTGCTTTGGAATTCGTATGCAATGCACCGAGAAAATCACAGTAGAAATTTTTTGGGGAAAAGCAACGTATTTTCGTTAGGCAAGTGCATAAAACGTCATCTATACAAACGGAAATAACATGTTTGTTTGCCACAGTTCCTCTAATTTCTCCCTAGGAATTACGAATTTGTAGAGTTGGTGTCTCCATGTGGAACCAATTCCTGTATCCAAGCTCAAAATGAAATGTGCTCCGATAAAAAACATTCAAAACAATAAAGTCCATTGATAATATCCAGAAAACACAAACACAGAGGCTGTAGCAATATCTTTGACTGAGTTAGCCAAAACACAACCGGATATTTCTGGTTTAATCCAGTCATATCCAGACAAAGTGGTGTGGAATTCGTATAAAATGAAGCAAAAAAAATCACAGTAAAAATGGTTTTGGAGAAAAGCAAAGTCTTTTTGTTAGGCAAATACATAAAATGTCATCTATACAAACAGAAATACCATGTTTGTTTGCCGCAGTTCCTCTAGCGTTCTCCCTAGAAAATACGAATGTGTAGAGCTGGTGTCCCCATGATGAACCAATTAGTGATTCGACAGTACAAATTTACATGTTCCCTGATAAAAACATTCAAAACAATAAAGCCCATCGATAATAGCCAGAAAACACAAACACAGAGGCTTTCACAATATTTCGGATTGAGTTAGCCAAAACACAACCGGATATTTCTGTTTTCATCCAGTCATATCCAGACAAACTGGTGTGGAATTCGTATGCAATGGACCGAGATATTCACAGTAAAAATGGTTTTGGAGAAAAGCAAAGTCTTTTCATTAGGCAAGTGCATAAAATGTCATCTATACAAACAGGAATATCATGTTTGTTTGCCACAGTTCCTCTAGCTTTCTCCCTAGAAAAAACGAATATGTTCAGCTGGTGTCTCCATGTGGATCCAATTACTGTATCCAAGCTCAAAATAAAATGCTCCCCGATAAAAAACATTCAAAAAAATAAAATCCCTTGATAATATCCAGAAAACACAAACAGAGGGTCTGTAGCAATATCTAGGATTGAGTTAGCCAAAACAAAACAGGATATTTCTGTTTTCATCCAGTCATATCCAGACAAACTGGTGTGGAATTCGTATGCAATGGACCGAGAAAATCACAGTAAAAATGGTTTTGGAGAAAAGCAAAGTCTTTTCGTTAGGCAAGTGCATAAAATGTCATCTATACAAACAGAAATATCATGTTTGCTTCCCGCAGTTCCTCTAGTTTTCTCCCTAGAAAATAACAATGTGTAGAGCTGGTGTCTCCATGTGGAACCCATTAGTGTTTCTACAGTACAAAATTAAATGTTCCCTGATAAAAACATTCAAAACAATAAAGTCCATCGATAATAGCCAGAAAACACAAACACAGAGGCTTTCACAATATTTCGGTTTGAGTTAGAAAAAACAAACCCGGATATTTCTGGTTTCATCCAGTCATATCCGGACAAAGTGGTGTGGAATTCGTATGCATTGGGCTAATATAATCAGAGTAAAATGATTTTAGAAAAAAGCAAAGTCTTGTCGTTAGGCAAGTGCATAAAAAATCATCGATACAAACAGAAGTATCAGGTTTCTTTGCCACAGATCCTCTAGCTTTCTCCCTAGAAAATACGAATATGTTCAGCTGGTGTCTCCATATGGAACCAATTACTGTATCCAAGCTCAACATAAAATATTCCCCGGTAAAAAACGTTCAAAACAATAAATTCCGTGGATAATATCCGGAAAACACAAACACAGAGGCTGTAGCAATATCTGGGATTAAGTTAGCCAAAACAAAACCGGATATATCCGGTTTCATCCACTCAATCCGGACAAACTTGTGTGGAATTCGTATGCAATGGACCGAGAAAATCACAGTAAAAATGGTTTTGGAGGAAAGCAAAGACTTTTTGTTAGGTAATGCATAAAATGTCATCTATACAAAGAAATATCATGTTTGTTTGCCGCAGTTCCTCTAGCTTTCTCCCTAGAAAATACGAATGTGTAAAGCTGGTGTCCCCATGATGAACCAATTAGTGTTTCTACAGTACAAACTTAATTGGTCCCTGATAAAATTATTCAAAAAATAAAGTCCATCGATAATATCCAGAAAACAGAAACACAGAGGCTTTCACAATATTTCAGATTGAGTTAGCCAAAACACAACAGGATATTTCCCGTTTCATCCAGTCATATCCGGACAAAGTGGTGAGGAATTCTTATGCAATGGACCAAGAAAATCAAAGAAAAAATAGTTTTGGAGAAAAGCAAAGTCTTTTCGTTAGGAAGAGCATAAAATCTCATCTATACAAACAGAAATATCATGTTTGTTTGCCGCAGTTCCTCTAGCTTTCTCCCTAGAAATTACGAATGTCTACAGCTGGTGTTCTCATCATGAACCAATTAGTGTTTCAACGGTACAAAATTAAATGTTCCCTGATAAAAACATTCAAAACAATAGAGTCCGTCAATAATATCCAGAAAACACAAACACAGTGGCTTTCACAATATTTTGGATTGAGTTAGCCAAAACAAAACCGGATATTTCTGTTTTCATCCACTCATATCCGGACAAACTGGTGTGGAATTCAGATGCAATGGACCGAGAAAATCACAGTAAAAATGGTTTTGAAGAAAATCAAAGTCTTTTCGCTAGGCAAATGCCTAAAAGGTCATCTATACCAACAGAAATATCATGTTTGTTTGTCGCAGTTCCTCTAGCTCTCTCCCTAGAATATAGGAATGTGCAGAGCTGGTGTCTCCATGTGGAACCAATTAGTGTTTCAAAGATCACAATAAAATGTTGCCTGATAAAAAAATATTCAAAACAATAAAGTCCGTTGATAATATCAGGAATACACAAACACAGAGTCTGTAGCAATATCTGGGATTGAGTTAGCCAAAACAAAAGCCATATTTCCGGTTTCAACCAGTCACATCTGGACAAACTGGCATGGAATTCCTATGCAATGGACTAAGAAAATCACAGTAAAAATGGTTTTGGAGATCAGCAAAGGGTTTTCGTGAGGCAAGTGCATAAAATGTCATCTATGAAAACAGAAATATCATTTTTGTTTGCTGAAGTTCCTCTAGCTTTCTCCCTAGAAAATACGAATGTGTAGAGCTGGTGTCACCATGAGAAACCAATTAGTGTTTCTACGGTACAAATTAAATGTTCCCTGATAAAAATATTCAAAACAATAACGTCCAACGATAATATCCAGAAAACAAAATCACAGAGGCTTTCACAATATTTCGTATTGAGTTAGCCAAAACACAACCGGATATTTCTGGTTTCATCCAGTCATATCCGGACAAACTGGTGTGGAATTCCTATGCAATGGGCTTAGAAAATCACAGTAAAAATGGTTTTGGAGAAAAGTAAAGTCTTTCGTTAGGCAAGTGCATAAAATGTTATGTATACAAACAGAAATATCAAGTTTGTTTGCCGCAGTCCCTCTAGCTTTCTCCCTAGAAAATATGAATGTGTAGAGCTGGTGTCTACATGTGGAACCAATTAGATTCCCAAGCATAAAATTAAATGTTCCCTGATAAAAAAACATTCAAAACAATAAAGTTCATTGATTATATCCAGAAAAAATAAACACAGAGGCTGTAGCAATATCTGGGATTGAGTTAGCCAAAACAAAACCGGATATTTCCGGTTTCATCCAGTCATATCCGGACAAACTGGTGTGGAATTCGTATGCAATGGACCGAGAAAATTACAGCAAAAATGGTTTTGGAGAAAAGCAAAGTCTTTTCGATAGCCATGTGCATAAACGTCATCTACAAAAACATAAATATTATGTTTGTTTGCCACAGTTCCTCAGGCTTTATCCCCAGAGAATACGAATGTGTAGAGCTGCTGTCCTCATGATGAACCGATTATTGTTTCTACGGTAGAAATTAAATGTTCCCTGATAAAAATATTCAAAACAATAAAGTCCATCGATAATATTCAGAAAACACAAACACAGAGGCTGTAGCAATATTTCGGATTTAGTTAGCCAAAACAAAACCGGATATTTCTGGTTACATCCAATCATATCCGGACAACGTGGTTTGGAATTCGTATGCAATGGACCGAGAAAATCACAGTAGAAATGGTTTTGGGGAAAAGCAAAGTCTTTTCGTTAGGCAAGTGCATAAAATATCATCTATACAAACAGAAATATCAAGTTTGTTTGCCACAGTTCATCTAGCTTTCTCCCTAGAAAATAAGAATGTGTAGAGGTGTTGTCCGCATGATGAACCAATTAGTGTTTCAATGGTACAAAATGAAATGTTCCCTGATAAAAATACTCAAAACAATAAAGTCCATTGATAATATTCAGAAAACACAAACACAGAGGCTGTAGCAATATGTGGGATTCAGTTAGTCAAAACACAACCGGATATTTCCGGTTTCATCCAGTCATCCGGACAAACTGGTGTGGAATTCATATGCAATGGACCGAGAAAATCACAGTAAAAATGCTTTTGGAGAAAAGCAAAGTCTTTTCGTTAGGCATGTGCATAAAACGTCATCTACAAAAACAGAAATATCATGTTTGTTTGCCGCAGTTCCTCTAGCTTTCTCCCTAGAAAATACGAATGTGTAGAGCTGGTGTCCCCATGATGAACCAATTAGTGTTTCTACGGTACAAAAATAAGGGTTCCCTGATAAAAATATTCAAACAATACAGTCCATCGATAATATTCAGAAAACACAAACAAAGAGTCTTTCATAATATTTCGGATTCAGTTAGCCAAAACACAACCGGATATTTCTGGTTTCATCCAGTCATATCCGGACAAAGTGCTTTGGAATTCGTATGCAATGCACCGAGAAAATCACAGTAGAAATTTTTTGGGGAAAAGCAACGTATTTTCGTTAGGCAAGTGCATAAAACGTCATCTATACAAACGGAAATAACATGTTTGTTTGCCACAGTTCCTCTAATTTCTCCCTAGGAATTACGAATTTGTAGAGTTGGTGTCTCCATGTGGAACCAATTCCTGTATCCAAGCTCAAAATGAAATGTGCTCCGATAAAAAACATTCAAAACAATAAAGTCCATTGATAATATCCAGAAAACACAAACACAGAGGCTGTAGCAATATCTTTGACTGAGTTAGCCAAAACACAACCGGATATTTCTGGTTTAATCCAGTCATATCCAGACAAAGTGGTGTGGAATTCGTATAAAATGAAGCAAAAAAAATCACAGTAAAAATGGTTTTGGAGAAAAGCAAAGTCTTTTTGTTAGGCAAATACATAAAATGTCATCTATACAAACAGAAATACCATGTTTGTTTGCCGCAGTTCCTCTAGCGTTCTCCCTAGAAAATACGAATGTGTAGAGCTGGTGTCCCCATGATGAACCAATTAGTGATTCGACGGTACAAATTTACATGTTCCCTGATAAAAACATTCAAAACAATAAAGCCCATCGATAATAGCCAGAAAACACAAACACAGAGGCTTTCACAATATTTCGGATTGAGTTAGCCAAAACACAACCGGATATTTCTGTTTTCATCCAGTCATATCCAGACAAACTGGTGTGGAATTCGTATGCAATGGACCGAGATATTCACAGTAAAAATGGTTTTGGAGAAAAGCAAAGTCTTTTCATTAGGCAAGTGCATAAAATGTCATCTATACAAACAGGAATATCATGTTTGTTTGCCACAGTTCCTCTAGCTTTCTCCCTAGAAAAAACGAATATGTTCAGCTGGTGTCTCCATGTGGATCCAATTGCTGTATCCAAGCTCAAAATAAAATGCTCCCCGATAAAAAACATTCAAAAAAATAAAATCCCTTGATAATATCCAGAAAACACAAACAGAGGGTCTGTAGCAATATCTGGGATTGAGTTAGCCAAAACACAACAGGATATTTCTGTTTTCATCCAGTCATATCCAGACAAACTGGTGTGGAATTCGTATGCAATGGACCGAGAAAATCACAGTAAAAATGGTTTTGGAGAAAAGCAAAGTCTTTTCGTTAGGCAAGTGCATAAAATGTCATCTATACAAACAGAAATATCATGTTTGCTTCCCGCAGTTCCTCTAGTTTTCTCCCTAGAAAATAACAATGTGTAGAGCTGGTGTCTCCATGTGGAACCCATTAGTGTTTCTACAGTACAAAATTAAATGTTCCCTGATAAAAACATTCAAAACAATAAAGTCCATCGATAATAGCCAGAAAACACAAACACAGAGGCTTTCACAATATTTCGGTTTGAGTTAGAAAAAACAAACCCGGATATTTCTGGTTTCATCCAGTCATATCCGGACAAAGTGGTGTGGAATTCGTATGCATTGGGCTACTATAATCAGAGTAAAATGATTTTAGAAAAAAGCAAAGTCTTGTCGTTAGGCAAGTGCATAAAAAATCATCGATACAAACAGAAGTATCAGGTTTCTTTGCCACAGATCCTCTAGCTTTCTCCCTAGAAAATACGAATATGTTCAGCTGGTGTCTCCATATGGAACCAATTACTGTATCCAAGCTCAACATAAAATATTCCCCGGTAAAAAACGTTCAAAACAATAAATTCCGTGGATAATATCCGGAAAACACAAACACAGAGGCTGTAGCAATATCTGGGATTAAATTAGCCAAAACAAAACCGGATATATCCGGTTTCATCCACTCAATCAGGACAAACTTGTGTGGAATTCGTATGCAATGGACCGAGAAAATCACAGTAAAAATGGTTTTGGAGGAAAGCAAAGACTTTTCGTTAGGTAGTGCATAAAATGTCATCTATACAAAGAAATATCATGTTTGTTTGCCGCAGTTCCTCTAGCTTTCTCCCTAGAAAATACGAATGTGTAAAGCTGGTGTCCCCATGATGAACCAATTAGTGTTTCTACAGTACAAACTTAATTGGTCCCTGATAAAATTATTCAAAAAATAAAGTCCATCGATAATATCCAGAAAACAGAAACACAGAGGCTTTCACAATATTTCAGATTGAGTTAGCCAAAACACAACAGGATATTTCCCGTTTCATCCAGTCATATCCGGACAAAGTGGTGAGGAATTCTTATGCAATGGACCAAGAAAATCAAAGAAAAAATAGTTTTGGAGAAAAGCAAAGTCTTTTCGTTAGGAAGAGCATAAAATCTCATCTATACAAACAGAAATATCATGTTTGTTTGCCGCAGTTCCTCTAGCTTTCTCCCTAGAAATTACGAATGTCTACAGCTGGTGTTCTCATCATGAACCAATTAGTGTTTCAACGGTACAAAATTAAATGTTCCCTGATAAAAACATTCAAAACAATAGAGTCCGTCAATAATATCCAGAAAACACAAACACAGTGGCTTTCACAATATTTTGGATTGAGTTAGCCAAAACAAAACCGGATATTTCTGTTTTCATCCACTCATATCCGGACAAACTGGTGTGGAATTCAGATGCAATGGACCGAGAAAATCACAGTAAAAATGGTTTTGAAGAAAATCAAAGTCTTTTCGCTAGGCAAATGCCTAAAAGGTCATCTATACCAACAGAAATATCATGTTTGTTTGTCGCAGTTCCTCTAGCTCTCTCCCTAGAATATAGGAATGTGCAGAGCTGGTGTCTCCATGTGGAACCAATTAGTGTTTCAAAGATCACAATAAAATGTTGCCTGATAAAAAAATATTCAAAACAATAAAGTCCGTTGATAATATCAGGAATACACAAACACAGAGTCTGTAGCAATATCTGGGATTGAGTTAGCCAAAACAAAAGCCATATTTCCGGTTTCAACCAGTCACATCTGGACAAACTGGCATGGAATTCCTATGCAATGGACTAAGAAAATCACAGTAAAAATGGTTTTGGAGATCAGCAAAGGGTTTTCGTGAGGCAAGTGCATAAAATGTCATCTATGAAAACAGAAATATCATTTTTGTTTGCTGAAGTTCCTCTAGCTTTCTCCCTAGAAAATACGAATGTGTAGAGCTGGTGTCACCATGAGAAACCAATTAGTGTTTCTACGGTACAAATTAAATGTTCCCTGATAAAAATATTCAAAACAATAACGTCCAACGATAATATCCAGAAAACAAAATCACAGAGGCTTTCACAATATTTCGTATTGAGTTAGCCAAAACACAACCGGATATTTCTGGTTTCATCCAGTCATATCCGGACAAACTGGTGTGGAATTCCTATGCAATGGGCTTAGAAAATCACAGTAAAAATGGTTTTGGAGAAAAGTAAAGTCTTTCGTTAGGCAAGTGCATAAAATGTTATGTATACAAACAGAAATATCAAGTTTGTTTGCCGCAGTCCCTCTAGCTTTCTCCCTAGAAAATATGAATGTGTAGAGCTGGTGTCTACATGTGGAACCAATTAGATTCCCAAGCATAAAATTAAATGTTCCCTGATAAAAAAACATTCAAAACAATAAAGTTCATTGATTATATCCAGAAAAAATAAACACAGAGGCTGTAGCAATATCTGGGATTGAGTTAGCCAAAACAAAACCGGATATTTCCGGTTTCATCCAGTCATATCCGGACAAACTGGTGTGGAATTCGTATGCAATGGACCGAGAAAATTACAGCAAAAATGGTTTTGGAGAAAAGCAAAGTCTTTTCGATAGCCATGTGCATAAACGTCATCTACAAAAACATAAATATTATGTTTGTTTGCCACAGTTCCTCAGGCTTTCTCCCTAGAAAATACGAATGTGTAGAGCTGCTGTCCTCATGATGAACCGATTATTGTTTCTACGGTAGAAATTAAATGTTCCCTGATAAAAATATTCAAAACAATAAAGTCCATCGATAATATTCAGAAAACACAAACACAGAGGCTGTAGCAATATTTTGGATTAAGTTAGCCAAAACAAAACCGGATATTTCTGGTTACATCCAATCATATCCGGACAACGTGGTTTGGAATTCGTATGCAATGGACCGAGAAAATCACAGTAGAAATGGTTTTGGGGAAAAGCAAAGTCTTTTCGTTAGGCAAGTGCATAAAATATCATCTATACAAACAGAAATATCAAGTTTGTTTGCCACAGTTCATCTAGCTTTCTCCCTAGAAAATAAGAATGTGTAGAGGTGTTGTCCGCATGATGAACCAATTAGTGTTTCAATGGTACAAAATGAAATGTTCCCTGATAAAAATACTCAAAACAATAAAGTCCATTGATAATATTCAGAAAACACAAACACAGAGGCTGTAGCAATATGTGGGATTCAGTTAGTCAAAACACAACCGGATATTTCCGGTTTCATCCAGTCATCCGGACAAACTGGTGTGGAATTCATATGCAATGGACCGAGAAAATCACAGTAAAAATGCTTTTGGAGAAAAGCAAAGTCTTTTCGTTAGGCATGTGCATAAAACGTCATCTACAAAAACAGAAATATCATGTTTGTTTGCCGCAGTTCCTCTAGCTTTCTCCCTAGAAAATACGAATGTGTAGAGCTGGTGTCCCCATGATGAACCAATTAGTGTTTCTACGGTACAAAAATAAGGGTTCCCTGATAAAAATATTCAAACAATACAGTCCATCGATAATATTCAGAAAACACAAACAAAGAGTCTTTCATAATATTTCGGATTCAGTTAGCCAAAACACAACCGGATATTTCTGGTTTCATCCAGTCATATCCGGACAAAGTGCTTTGGAATTCGTATGCAATGCACCGAGAAAATCACAGTAGAAATTTTTTGGGGAAAAGCAACGTATTTTCGTTAGGCAAGTGCATAAAACGTCATCTATACAAACGGAAATAACATGTTTGTTTGCCACAGTTCCTCTAATTTCTCCCTAGGAATTACGAATTTGTAGAGTTGGTGTCTCCATGTGGAACCAATTCCTGTATCCAAGCTCAAAATGAAATGTGCTCCGATAAAAAACATTCAAAACAATAAAGTCCATTGATAATATCCAGAAAACACAAACACAGAGGCTGTAGCAATATCTTTGACTGAGTTAGCCAAAACACAACCGGATATTTCTGGTTTAATCCAGTCATATCCAGACAAAGTGGTGTGGAATTCGTATAAAATGAAGCAAAAAAAATCACAGTAAAAATGGTTTTGGAGAAAAGCAAAGTCTTTTTGTTAGGCAAATACATAAAATGTCATCTATACAAACAGAAATACCATGTTTGTTTGCCGCAGTTCCTCTAGCGTTCTCCCTAGAAAATACGAATGTGTAGAGCTGGTGTCCCCATGATGAACCAATTAGTGATTCGACGGTACAAATTTACATGTTCCCTGATAAAAACATTCAAAACAATAAAGCCCATCGATAATAGCCAGAAAACACAAACACAGAGGCTTTCACAATATTTCGGATTGAGTTAGCCAAAACACAACCGGATATTTCTGTTTTCATCCAGTCATATCCAGACAAACTGGTGTGGAATTCGTATGCAATGGACCGAGATATTCACAGTAAAAATGGTTTTGGAGAAAAGCAAAGTCTTTTCATTAGGCAAGTGCATAAAATGTCATCTATACAAACAGGAATATCATGTTTGTTTGCCACAGTTCCTCTAGCTTTCTCCCTAGAAAAAACGAATATGTTCAGCTGGTGTCTCCATGTGGATCCAATTACTGTATCCAAGCTCAAAATAAAATGCTCCCCGATAAAAAACATTCAAAAAAATAAAATCCCTTGATAATATCCAGAAAACACAAACAGAGGGTCTGTAGCAATATCTGGGATTGAGTTAGCCAAAACAAAACAGGATATTTCTGTTTTCATCCAGTCATATCCAGACAAACTGGTGTGGAATTCGTATGCAATGGACCGAGAAAATCACAGTAAAAATGGTTTTGGAGAAAAGCAAAGTCTTTTCATTAGGCAAGTGCATAAAATGTCATCTATACAAACAGAAATATCATGTTTGCTTCCCGCAGTTCCTCTAGTTTTCTCCCTAGAAAATAACAATGTGTAGAGCTGGTGTCTCCATGTGGAACCCATTAGTGTTTCTACAGTACAAAATTAAATGTTCCCTGATAAAAACATTCAAAACAATAAAGTCCATCGATAATAGCCAGAAAACACAAACACAGAGGCTTTCACAATATTTCGGTTTGAGTTAGAAAAAACAAACCCGGATATTTCTGGTTTCATCCAGTCATATCCGGACAAAGTGGTGTGGAATTCGTATGCATTGGGCTACTATAATCAGAGTAAAATGATTTTAGAAAAAAGCAAAGTCTTGTCGTTAGGCAAGTGCATAAAAAATCATCGATACAAACAGAAGTATCAGGTTTCTTTGCCACAGATCCTCTAGCTTTCTCCCTAGAAAATACGAATATGTTCAGCTGGTGTCTCCATATGGAACCAATTACTGTATCCAAGCTCAACATAAAATATTCCCCGGTAAAAAACCTTCAAAACAATAAATTCCGTGGATAATATCCGGAAAACACAAACACAGAGGCTGTAGCAATATCTGGGATTAAGTTAGCCAAAACAAAACCGGATATATCCGGTTTCATCCACTCAATCAGGACAAACTTGTGTGGAATTCGTATGCAATGGACCGAGAAAATCACAGTAAAAATGGTTTTGGAGGAAAGCAAAGACTTTTCGTTAGGTAGTGCATAAAATGTCATCTATACAAAGAAATATCATGTTTGTTTGCCGCAGTTCCTCTAGCTTTCTCCCTAGAAAATACAAATGTGTAAAGCTGGTGTCCCCATGATGAACCAATTAGTGTTTCTACAGTACAAACTTAATTGGTCCCTGATAAAATTATTCAAAAAATAAAGTCCATCGATAATATCCAGAAAACAGAAACACAGAGGCTTTCACAATATTTCAGATTGAGTTAGCCAAAACACAACAGGATATTTCCCGTTTCATCCAGTCATATCCGGACAAAGTGGTGAGGAATTCTTATGCAATGGACCAAGAAAATCAAAGAAAAAATAGTTTTGGAGAAAAGCAAAGTCTTTTCGTTAGGAAGAGCATAAAATCTCATCTATACAAACAGAAATATCATGTTTGTTTGCCGCAGTTCCTCTAGCTTTCTCCCTAGAAAATATGAATGTCTACAGCTGGTGTTCTCATCATGAAGCAATTAGTGTTTCAACGGTACAAAATTAAATGTTCCCTGATAAAAACATTCAAAACAATAGAGTCCGTCAATAATATCCAGAAAACACAAACACAGTGGCTTTCACAATATTTTGGATTGAGTTAGCCAAAACAAAACCGGATATTTCTGTTTTCATCCACTCATATCCGGACAAACTGGTGTGGAATTCAGATGCAATGGACCGAGAAAATCACAGTAAAAATGGTTTTGAAGAAAATCAAAGTCTTTTCGCTAGGCAAATGCCTAAAATGTCATCTATACCAACAGAAATATCATGTTTGTTTGTCGCAGTTCCTCTAGCTCTCTCCCTAGAATATAGGAATGTGCAGAGCTGGTGTCTCCATGTGGAACCAATTAGTGTTTCAAAGATCACAATAAAATGTTGCCTGATAAAAAAATATTCAAAACAATAAAGTCCGTTGATAATATCAGGAATACACAAACACAGAGTCTGTAGCAATATCTGGGATTGAGTTAGCCAAAACAAAAGCCATATTTCCGGTTTCAACCAGTCACATCCGGACAAACTGGCATGGAATTCCTATGCAATGGACTAAGAAAATCACAGTAAAAATGGTTTTGGAGATCAGCAAAGGGTTTTCGTGAGGCAAGTGCATAAAATGTCATCTATGAAAACAGAAATATCATTTTTGTTTGCTGAAGTTCCTCTAGCTTTCTCCCTAGAAAATACGAATGTGTAGAGCTGGTGTCACCATGAGAAACCAATTAGTGTTTCTACGGTACAAATTAAATGTTCCCTGATAAAAATATTCAAAACAATAACGTCCAACGATAATATCCAGAAAACAAAATCACAGAGGCTTTCACAATATTTCGTATTGAGTTAGCCAAAACACAACCGGATATTTCTGTTTTCATCCAGTCATATCCGGACAAACTGGTGTGGAATTCCTATGCAATGGGCTTAGAACATCACAGTAAAAATGGTTTTGGAGAAAAGTAAAGTCTTTCGTTAGGCAAGTGCATAAAATGTTATGTATACAAACAGAAATATCAAGTTTGTTTGCCGCAGTCCCTCTAGCTTTCTCCCTAGAAAATATGAATGTGTAGAGCTGGTGTCTACATGTGGAACCAATTAGATTCCCAAGCATAAAATTAAATGTTCCCTGATAAAAAAACATTCAAAACAATAAAGTTCATTGATTATATCCAGAAAAAATAAACACAGAGGCTGTAGCAATATCTGGGATTGAGTTAGCCAAAACAAAACCGGATAATTCCGGTTTCATCCAGTCATATCCGGACAAACTGGTGTGGAATTCGTATGCAATGGACCGAGAAAATTACAGCAAAAATGGTTTTGGAGAAAAGCAAAGTCTTTTCGATAGCCATGTGCATAAACGTCATCTACAAAAACATAAATATTATGTTTGTTTGCCACAGTTCCTCAGGCTTTCTCCCTAGAAAATACGAATGTGTAGAGCTGCTGTCCTCATGATGAACCGATTATTGTTTCTACGGTAGAAATTAAATGTTCCCTGATAAAAATATTCAAAACAATAAAGTCCATCGATAATATTCAGAAAACACAAACACAGAGGCTGTAGCAATATTTCGGATTTAGTTAGCCAAAACAAAACCGGATATTTCTGGTTACATCCAATCATATCCGGACAACGTGGTTTGGAATTCGTATGCAATGGACCGAGAAAATCACAGTAGAAATGGTTTTGGGGAAAAGCAAAGTCTTTTCGTTAGGCAAGTGCATAAAATGTCATCTATACAAACAGAAATATCATGTTTGTTTGCCACAGTTCATCTAGCTTTCTCCCTAGAAAATAAGAATGTGTAGAGGTGTTGTCCGCATGATGAACCAATTAGTGTTTCAATGGTACAAAATGAAATGTTCCCTGATAAAAATACTCAAAACAATAAAGTCCATTGATAATATTCAGAAAACACAAACACAGAGGCTGTAGCAATATGTGGGATTCAGTTAGTCAAAACACAACCGGATATTTCCGGTTTCATCCAGTCATCCGGACAAACTGGTGTGGAATTCATATGCAATGGACCGAGAAAATCACAGTAAAAATGCTTTTGGAGAAAAGCAAAGTCTTTTCGTTAGGCATGTGCATAAAACGTCATCTACAAAAACAGAAATATCATGTTTGTTTGCCGCAGTTCCTCTAGCTTTCTCCCTAGAAAATACGAATGTGTAGAGCTGGTGTCCCCATGATGAACCAATTAGTGTTTCTATGGTACAAAAATAAGGGTTCCCTGATAAAAATATTCAAACAATACAGTCCATCGATAATATTCAGAAAACACAAACAAAGAGTCTTTCATAATATTTCAGATTCAGTTAGCCAAAACACAACCGGATATTTCTGGTTTCATCCAGTCATATCCGGACAAAGTGCTTTGGAATTCGTATGCAATGCACCGAGAAAATCACAGTAGAAATTTTTTGGGGAAAAGCAACGTATTTTCGTTAGGCAAGTGCATAAAACGTCATCTATACAAACGGAAATAACATGTTTGTTTGCCACAGTTCCTCTAATTTCTCCCTAGGAATTACGAATTTGTAGAGTTGGTGTCTCCATGTGGAACCAATTCCTGTATCCAAGCTCAAAATGAAATGTGCTCCGATAAAAAACATTCAAAACAATAAAGTCCATTGATAATATCCAGAAAACACAAACACAGAGGCTGTAGCAATATCTTTGACTGAGTTAGCCAAAACACAACCGGATATTTCTGGTTTAATCCAGTCATATCCAGACAAAGTGGTGTGGAATTCGTATAAAATGAAGCAAAAAAAATCACAGTAAAAATGGTTTTGGAGAAAAGCAAAGTCTTTTTGTTAGGCAAATACATAAAATGTCATCTATACAAACAGAAATACCATGTTTGTTTGCCGCAGTTCCTCTAGCGTTCTCCCTAGAAAATACGAATGTGTAGAGCTGGTGTCCCCATGATGAACCAATTAGTGATTCGACGGTACAAATTTACATGTTCCCTGATAAAAACATTCAAAACAATAAAGCCCATCGATAATAGCCAGAAAACACAAACACAGAGGCTTTCACAATATTTCGGATTGAGTTAGCCAAAACACAACCGGATATTTCTGTTTTCATCCAGTCATATCCAGACAAACTGGTGTGGAATTCGTATGCAATGGACCGAGATATTCACAGTAAAAATGGTTTTGGAGAAAAGCAAAGTCTTTTCATTAGGCAAGTGCATAAAATGTCATCTATACAAACAGGAATATCATGTTTGTTTGCCACAGTTCCTCTAGCTTTCTCCCTAGAAAAAACGAATATGTTCAGCTGGTGTCTCCATGTGGATCCAATTACTGTATCCAAGCTCAAAATAAAATGCTCCCCGATAAAAAACATTCAAAAAAATAAAATCCCTTGATAATATCCAGAAAACACAAACAGAGGGTCTGTAGCAATATCTGGGATTGAGTTAGCCAAAACACAACCGGATATTTCTGTTTTCATCCAGTCATATTCAGACAAACTGGTGTGGAATTCGTATGCAATGGACCGAGCACAGTAAAAATGGTTTTGGAGAAAAGCAAAGTCTTTTCGTTAGGCAAGTGCATAAAATGTCATCTATACAAACAGAAATATCATGTTTGCTTCCCGCAGTTCCTCTAGTTTTCTCCCTAGAAAATAACAATGGGTAGAGCTGGTGTCTCCATGTGGAACCCATTAGTGTTTCTACAGTACAAAATTAAATGTTCCCTGATAAAAACATTCAAAACAATAAAGTCCATCGATAATAGCCAGAAAACACAAACACAGAGGCTTTCACAATATTTCGGTTTGAGTTAGAAAAAACAAACCCGGATATTTCTGGTTTCATCCAGTCATATCCGGACAAAGTGGTGTGGAATTCGTATGCATTGGGCTACTATAATCAGAGTAAAATGATTTTAGAAAAAAGCAAAGTCTTGTCGTTAGGCAAGTGCATAAAAAATCATCGATACAAACAGAAGTATCAGGTTTCTTTGCCACAGATCCTCTAGCTTTCTCCCTAGAAAATACGAATATGTTCAGCTGGTGTCTCCATATGGAACCAATTACTGTATCCAAGCTCAACATAAAATATTCCCCGGTAAAAAACCTTCAAAACAATAAATTCCGTGGATAATATCCGGAAAACACAAACACAGAGGCTGTAGCAATATCTGGGATTAAGTTAGCCAAAACAAAACCGGATATATCCGGTTTCATCCACTCAATCCGGACAAACTTGTGTGGAATTCGTATGCAATGGACCGAGAAAATCACAGTAAAAATGGTTTTGGAGGAAAGCAAAGACTTTTCGTTAGGTAGTGCATAAAATGTCATCTATACAAAGAAATATCATGTTTGTTTGCCGCAGTTCCTCTAGCGTTCTCCCTAGAAAATACGAATGTGTAGAGCTGGTGTCCCCATGATGAACCAATTAGTGTTTCTACAGTACAAACTTAATTGGTCCCTGATAAAATTATTCAAAAAATAAAGTCCATCGATAATATCCAGAAAACAGAAACACAGAGGCTTTCACAATATTTCAGATTGAGTTAGCCAAAACACAACAGGATATTTCCCGTTTCATCCAGTCATATCCGGACAAAGTGGTGAGGAATTCTTATGCAATGGACCAAGAAAATCAAAGAAAAAATAGTTTTGGAGAAAAGCAAAGTCTTTTCGTTAGGAAGAGCATAAAATCTCATCTATACAAACAGAAATATCATGTTTGTTTGCCGCAGTTCCTCTAGCTTTCTCCCTAGAAAATACGAATGTCTACAGCTGGTGTTCTCATCATGAACCAATTAGTGTTTCAACGGTACAAAATTAAATGTTCCCTGATAAAAACATTCAAAACAATAGAGTCCGTCAATAATATCCAGAAAACACAAACACAGTGGCTTTCACAATATTTTGGATTGAGTTAGCCAAAACAAAACCGGATATTTCTGTTTTCATCCACTCATATCCGGACAAACTGGTGTGGAATTCAGATGCAATGGACCGAGAAAATCACAGTAAAAATGGTTTTGGAGAAAAGCAAAGTCTTTTCGCTAGGCAAATGCATAAAATGTCATCTATACCAACAGAAATATCATGTTTGTTTGTCGCAGTTCCTCTAGCTCTCTCCCTAGAATATAGGAATGTGCAGAGCTGGTGTCTCCATGTGGAACCAATTAGTGTTTCAAAGATCACAATAAAATGTTGCCTGATAAAAAAATATTCAAAACAATAAAGTCCGTTGATAATATCAGGAATACACAAACACAGAGGCTGTAGCAATATCTGGGGTTGAGTTAGCCAAAACAAAACCGAATATTTCCGGATTCATCAAGTCATATCCGGAAAAAGACGTTTGGAATTTGGATGCAATGGACCGAGAAAATCACAGTAAAAATGGTTTTGGAGAAAAGCAAAGTCTTTTCGTTAGGCAAATGTATAAAATGCCATCTACACAAACAGAAATATCATGTTTGTTTTCCACAGTGCCTCTAGCTTTCTCCCTAGAAAATAGGTATATGTTCAGCTGGTGCTCCCATGATGAACCAATTAGTGTTTCAACGGTACAAAATGAAATGTTCCCTGATAAAAACATTCCAAACAATAAGTCCATCGATAATATCCAGAAAGCACAAACACAGAGGCTGTAGCAATATGTCGGACTGAGTTAGCCAAAACACAACCGGATATTTCTGGTTTCATCCAGTCATATCCTGACAAACTTGCTTGGAATTCGTATGCAATGGACCGAGAAAATCACAATAAAAATGGTTTTGGAGAAAACCAAAGTCTTTTCGTTAGGCAAGTGCATAAACTGTCATCTAGACAAACAGAAATATCATGTTTGTTTCCTGCAGTTCCTCTAGATTTCTCCCTAGAAAATACAAATTCGTAGAGCTGGTGTCCCCATGATGAACCAATTAGTGTTTCAACGGTACAAAATTGAATGTTCCCTGATAAAAAACATTCAAAACAATAAACTCTGTGGATAATATCAGGAATACACAAACACAGAGTCTGTAGCAATATCTGGGATTGAGTTAGCCAAAACAAAAGCCATATTTCCGGTTTCAACCAGTCACATCCGGACAAACTGGCATGGAATTCCTATGCAATGGACTAAGAAAATCACAGTAAAAATGGTTTTGGAGATCAGCAAAGGGTTTTCGTGAGGCAAGTGCATAAAATGTCATCTATGAAAACAGAAATATCATTTTTGTTTGCTGAAGTTCCTCTAGCTTTCTCCCTAGAAAATACGAATGTGTAGAGCTGGTGTCACCATGAGAAACCAATTAGTGTTTCTACGGTACAAATTAAATGTTCCCTGATAAAAATATTCAAAACAATAAAGTCCAACGTTAATATCCAGAAAACAAAATCACAGAGGCTTTCACAATATTTCGTATTGAGTTAGCCAAAACACAACCGGATATTTCTGGTTTCATCCAGTTATATCCGGACAAAGTGGAGTGGAATTCCTATGCAATGGGCTTAGAAAATCACAGTAAAAATGGTTTTGGAGAAAAGTAAAGTCTTTCGTTAGGCAAGTGCATAAAATGTTATGTATACAAACAGAAATATCAAGTTTGTTGCCGCAGTCCCTCTAGCTTTCTCCCTAGAAAATATGAATGTGTAGAGCTGGTGTCTACATGTGGAACCAATTAGATTTCCAAGCATAAAATTAAATGTTCCCTGATAAAAAACATTCAAAACAATAAAGTTCATTGATTATATCCAGAAAAAATAAACACAGAGGCTGTAGCAATATCTGGGATTGAGTTAGCCAAAACAAAACCGGATATTTCCGGTTTCATCCAGTCATATCCGGACAAACAAGTGTGGAATTCGTATGCAATGGACCGAGAAAATTACAGTAAAAATGGTTTTGGAGAAAAGCAAAGTCTTTTCGATAGCCATGTGCATAAACGTCATCTACAAATACATAAATATTATGTTTGTTTGCCACAGTTCCTCAGGCTTTCTCCCTAGAAAATACGAATGTGTAGAGCTGCTGTCCTCATGATGAACCGATTATTGTTTCTACGGTAGAAATTAAATGTTCCCTGATAAAAATATTCAAAACAATAAAGTCCATCGATAATATTCAGAAAACACAAACACAGAGGCTGTAGCAATATTTCGGATTTAGTTAGCCAAAACAAAACCGGATATTTCTGGTTACATCCAATCATATCCGGACAACGTGGTTTGGAATTCGTATGCAATGGACCGAGAAAATCACAGTAGAAATGGTTTTGGGGAAAAGCAAAGTCTTTTCGTTAGGCAAGTGCATAAAATGTCATCTATACAAACAGAAATATCATGTTTGTTTGCCACAGTTCATCTAGCTTTCTCCCTAGAAAATAAGAATGTGTAGAGGTGTTGTCCGCATGATGAACCAATTAGTGTTTCAATGGTACAAAATGAAATGTTCCCTGATAAAAATACTCAAAACAATAAAGTCCATTGATAATATTCAGAAAACACAAACACAGAGGCTGTAGCAATATGTGGGATTCAGTTAGTCAAAACACAACCGGATATTTCCGGTTTCATCCAGTCATCCGGAGAAACTGGTGTGGAATTCATATGCAATGGACCGAGAAAATCACAGTAAAAATGGTTTTGGAGAAAAGTAAAGTCTTTTCATTAGGCAAGTTCATAAAACATCATCTATACAAACAGAAATATCATGTTTGTTTGTGCAGTTCCTCTAGCTTTCTCCCTAGAAAATATGAATGTGTAGAGCTGGTGTCTCCATGTGGAACCCATTAGTGTTTCCAAGCACAAAATTAAATGCTCCCGGAAAAAAGGATTCAAAACAATAAAGTCCGTGGATAATATCAGGAATACACAAACACAGAGGCTGTAGCAATATCTGGGATTGAGTTAGCCAAAACAAAACCAGATATTTCCGGTTTCATCCAGTCATATCCGGACAAACTGGTGTGGAATTCGTATGCAATGGACCGTGAAAATACAGTACAAATCGTTTTGGAGAAAAGCAATGTCTTTTCGTTCTTAAGTGCATAAAATGTCATCTATACAAACAGAAACATCATGTATGTTTGCTAGAGTTCCTCTAGCTTTCTCCATACAAAATACAACTCTGTAGAGCTGGTGTCTCTATGTGGAACCAATTAGTGTTTCAACAGTACAAAATAAAATGTACCCTGATAAAAACATTCAAAAGAATAAAATCCATTGATAGTATCCAGAAAAAAAAAAAAAAACAAACACAGAAACTGTAGCAATATCTGGGATTGAGTTAGCCAAAACAAAACCGGATATTTCTGGTTTCATCCAGTCATATCTGGAAAAACTGTTATGGAATTCATATGCAATGGACCGAGAAAATCACAGTAACAATGGTTTTGGAGAAAAGCAAAGTCTTTTCGTTAGGCAAGTGCATAAAATGTCATCTAGACCAACAGAAATATCATGTTTGTTTGCCGCAGTTCCTCTAGTTTCTCCCTAGGAAATACGAAATTGTACAGTTGGTGTCTCCATGTGGAACCAATGCCTGTATCCAAGCTCAAAATTAAATGTGCTCCAATAAAAAACATTCAAAACAATAAAGTTCATTGATAATATCCAGAAAACACAAACTCAGAGGCTGTAGCAATATCGGGGATTGAGTTAGCCAAAACACAACCAGATATTTCTGGTTTAATCCAGTCATATCCGGACAAAGTGCGGCAGAATTCGAATGCAATGGACCGAGAAAATTACAGTAAGAATGGTTTTGGAGAAAAGCAAAGTCTATTCATTAGGCAAGTGCATGAAATGTCATCTAGACAAACAGAAATATCATGTTTGTTTGCCGCAGTTCCTCTAGCTTTCTCCCTAGAAAATACGAATGTGTAGAGCTGGTGTCTGCATGTGGAACCAATAAGTGTTTCCAAGCACAAAATTAAATGTTCCCTGAAAAAAAATCATTCAAAAACATAAATCAGTGTCTAATATCAGGAATACACAAACACAGAGGCTTTCACAATATTTCGGATTGAGTTAGCCAAAACACAACCGGATATTTCTGGTTTCATCCAGTCATATCCGGACAAACTGGTGTGGAATTCGTATGCAATGGACCGAGAAAACCACAGTAAAAATGGTTTTGGAGAAAAGCAAAATCTTTTCGTTAGGCAAGTGCATAAAATGTCATCTATCCAAACAGAAATATCATGTTTGCTTGCAGCAGTTCCTCTAGCTTTCTCCCTAGAAAATACGAATATGTAGAGCTGGTGTCTCCATGTGAAACCAATTCCTGTATCCAAGCTCAAAATTAAATGTTCCCCGATAAAAAACATGCAAAACAATAAAGTCCATTGATAATATCCAGAAAACACAAACACAGAGGCTATAGCAATATCAGGGATTGAGTTAGCCAAAACACAACCAGATATTTCCAGTTTCATCTAGTCATATCTGGACAAAATTGTGTGGAATTCGTATGCAATGGACCGAGAAAATCACAGTAAAAATGATTTGGAGAAAATCAAAGTCTTTTCGTTAGGCAAGTGCATAAAATGTCATCTAGACAAACAGAAACATCATGTTTGTTTGCCGGAGTTCCTCTATCTTTCTCCATACAAAATATGAATATGTAGAGCTGGTGTCTCCATGTGGAACCAATTAGTGTTTCCAAGAACAAAATTAAACACTCAGCTCTCTGCATCTTTGCTGAGCCGCCCGCCTGGCCTGGTCAGGTGTAATCTCTCCACTCCTTCCTCCTCCCCAGTCTCTCAGGCTCTGTCTGGACAGGTGCCCATTCCGTTTTTACGGATGTCCCTTCCTAATAAACCTTGCTATTTTACCTCCCACTACTCTCTGTCTCACGCCTGAATTCTTTCTTGCGTGGAGACAAGAACCCTGCAATTTCTCGGGTAACATTTTTGGCAACCACGAAGGGATTTTGAGAAGACATCGGAGGTCAGTAATCCTTCCCTCAAGCAGGACCGGATCTGTGGAAGTGACCGTTGCGTGTCCGGCACCCCACAGCTCTCCGAGAACATGGAGTCCCCCCGGCCATGGCTTAGCTACGGCCGAAACTCCAGAGGGATTGTAAGGAACGGGAGGGTGATTAGGAAGGGCAGTTGGCTGAGAGCCTGGAGACCCCCTGAGCTCGCTTTGGCTTCCTGGCGGCCAGACGGCGAACCGAGGACCAGGTCTCTCTCTTGGAGGGACGCCTGGTCACGCTGCCTACTGCTACGCGAGCAGGGCTTAGCTTCGGTCGAGGCTAATATTGGCCCTCCAGGTAAACTCGGACAACTAGGTAGTGGGCACTCTTGAGCGATAGGAGATTTCAAACCCCACTCAGCCCCCAGACATCAGGGCCTTTTCCCTTTGCTCTCCTCCAGCTGAGATTCATAGGGGAAGGTGAGGGCAGCCGCTCACATCTTGTCCACCTAGGTAAAAGCTGTTACCAGTTAACCCTTTCCAACCTGGTAGAAGGCTTTCCGTCTGCAGCTTATGGTAGCTTTGGTGCGTCTTGAAGTTTTTCTGAGCTATTACTGTTGCTAAGCTTTGATTGTCTGAGGACTGAATCTGGAAAGGAGCTCAAGTTAACTATCTGTTTTAATTGACTGAGTGTTTGCAGTAGTCCTGATTGATCTGGCTTTGGCTGAATTATAGGAGGTCCCAGCACTCTTGGTGAAATGGCGCACCTACCCAACCCCACAGAAAGTCCTCCAGGCCCTGGTGTGCACAGTCTTCCCTGTAAATGGGGGACCACAGCCTTTCTCTGCACTCTATTCCAGTCCACGTGGCCTGCTGCACCCTGGCAGGCATAGCCAGATATCTAGGAAGAGCACGCCCCCCCCTTCCAGGGCTGCTTTTTTTCCCTCCCCTGGAGGAATTTCCAATTCAATACTTACTACTGCTGGCCTTACCTAAGGGAGCCAGAACCTTAATCCATTAACCCTTTCCAACCTGATGGGTTTTTCTCTTTGCAGTTAATGGAAGCCTAAGCAATGGGTCATATGCTGATGTCTAGTTCTTTTCTCTGCTGCTGTCCCTGACTTATCTGATGAGAGTGTTCGTTCACGTGCCTTGAAGGTTTCGCATTTTTCTATTGCCATTATGAGTCTTGATTGGGAAAACTGCAACGCAAAGTTATTTATGTTGTTTATCTGTTTTCAGTGTTTGAGTGATTACCCAACTGATCAGGAATGTACTAATTGTTGGCTAAACCGCTTGACTCTGACAGCTTAAATTCTAAACCGAGTCTTCCAACTTTGGGCTTCCAGTCGGATCCCTGGAACTCTCAAAGGATGAGACTCTAAAATTTGTTAAAGTAACAGCTGCTTGAGTCAATTCAGATTATGTGAAATGTATTAAAATGTTGTAATTGGCGTCAGACCTATGCTGTATTCATGTTCTTGCTTTCCAGCTAGAGTGGCCTTACGAAAATGAGTAAATTCTGTGTATACAAGCCTTTATGTTGTTAACTAAAGTAAGCCAATACAGATTGGTTCAGAGAATTAAGTTAATGCCAAAGCCCTTCGGTTTGCTTGGTAGCTCACTTGCTCGGTTTTACATGTCTTCGATATGCTTTCAACTTGTTTCTCTTAACGATGAAGATCTTTTCAAAGTTGTAAACATGTACTAGTGTCCGTGTTTGCTGTCCAGGAGGAGTTATTCTTATGTTACTTAAAAGCATCGAAATGTAATTTTGACTTTCTATTCAGATAATGGTGTGGTATTCAGTAATAACTCAGTGTCTTAAGCCATCTAGGCATCAATGCTAAGCAAAATGTGGGAAAATGTATTGTGTACTTTTCACATCTTAAATTCGATAAGAGAGACTGTTTGAGTTTGTTAGCATATATTTTCATAGATTGTCCATACATGACAATTCAAGACTATGTGAAAGTAACTACAGGTATAACGTTTCAGAAGGTGTGAGCAAGTCATGAAAAGTTTTAAAAGGTTTACAACTTTAAATTGTTTACAGAGTTTTCTTTAAGTTGAGTGCTAATGCCAAAATTACATTAACCTAAAGTTGAAGTCTGACCTAAAGTTGAAGTCTGATCTTCTGTTACAACAATGAGGTTTCTAAAAAAAAAATGTGCACTAATGTTAGTAAATATCTGGAAATGGTCTAAGTTGTAAATCAACAGTGTCTGCTTAATCGGTTGCTCTGCCATTTCTAGAGTTAGGTCGTGTAAGCTCTTTTTGACTCTGTTAAATAGTTCTGAATTATGTGAACCCTTATGTGCAAGGTTTTTTATTTCTGGTTTATTCGACAACAAGAGATATAGAATTCATGTTCTGCCCAAGTAATCTATTGTGTGCTCTACTGTCTCTGTTAAGTTCAGATTGATGAAAAGCATTGTTAAATATTATGATTAGATCTGGTTTAAAAGTGTTAGAATCACCCTAAATGAATGGCTATCATTTCAGGATGTTAAGGAATTCTATTTTGACCAGATACTCTAAGTTCTCTTGGCACCTTTAACAGACTTTCTGAAAATCAAAGTTCTAAATTATCCGGAATTTTGACATCCCCAGAGGGCCCCTGGAGATGTCAAAAGAGATCTCTCTCATCTTGCAGAGATAATAATCATCGGCTGTTTAGATTAAAAGTGGTGCCAAGATGTGAAATGATGCTAAACTTCAGCTATAAACGTGTTTCTTTCTAGCTGCTCCAGTCTCTGGCTCAGAAGCCAGATCCTTTAAAGAGGGACTGACAGAGTCTCCGTCCAGCTAACGCTGAACAACCAGGCATTGCTAGTTCAAATGTATTGCTAGTTCAAATGTGGATCAATCAGGAGGTCTAGCCAAAAGGGAGAAAGTGTTCCAGAAGAGACTTAGAGACAATAGGAGATGGTTATGCGGCAGATGCTAGAGAACTGGGTTCCAGGAGCCCAAGAAAACTCTAGTGTCCACAGGCTACACAGTGAAAGCCCGGAAGCCAAAAAAACTTAAACTTATGGGTTACACGGTAAGACTAGTTAAACCCGGAAACCCAGGCCCATAACCCACTGGCTACACGGTAAATAATCCGGAAGCCAAAGGATGGCAGAGACGAGTCTGCCACAATTTCTCCTCTAAGTCAGGCTACGCAGTAAGCACTGGTTAAATCGCCAGTTAAATCTGAATGCCCAGGAAGTCAGTCTAGAGACCCGACTCGTTGCCTCACTTCTCCTCTTTTCTCTTGCAGAAGGGAAGTTACTACAGTTCTGCAGGACTCTTCACTGTGATGTACGGTTTGATCCCCAGACCTTATGTAAGGAATGGTTGACCTTTTCTGTAATAATGCCTGGCCAAACAGCATAGCCAGAATAAGAGGTTAAACTATGAAATAATGTGACAGCTACAGGGTGCCTCCCTTAAAAGAGATTCGCATCTCTTGCAATTCTTTTCCAGCACCCCCTGGATAGGTCTGGGCCTCACGCACCCAGCCAGGCCTTAAACGTCTATCCAATAGTATTAAGCTTAGAGAAAGCCCTCCCTGCCTGTTCCTAAAAACAGGGCTTTCAGTAACAGCTAACTCAAATAGTCCTGCACCTTTTAACTGCCCTTTTAAACCAAATTAAGGGATAAATAGGAAGTTGTACTGATGACCTCAAAGTATGCAAGCAGGTCACCACAGTTGATCGTACCTAAAAGGTCATAGTTCTCCTCATGGGCACGGTCTTAACAAGAAAATATTAAGTGTCAGAATTTGCCCATGACCATAGTTTTTTTAGCTCACCCTGATATTAAAGAAATCAGGGTTGGGTTGAGCACCCCCTTGACTGACATCATAGAGGCTGCCTCCTTGGTCTACTTTATTAGAGACCAGGAGAACAAGCAGCAAGCTAGCAGAGGATAGGCAACAGGCCAATCAATGGCTTTCTGCACGGTGATCTGCCGTCAAGGAGACCCAGCAAGGCCAGTGCACCCCAAACAGCACCTGTTGCTGATATAAGGAGCCAGGGCATTGGGCAAGCAGCTGTCGTGACAGAAACTGCCTTCTGTCAGCTCTGCCAAGAGCATGGTCACTGGACACGGAACTGCCCTGGGTGTCGAAGGACTCCTGGTTCAGAACTGCAGACCTTGTGGCCCCGAGCTAAAAAGCCTTTGGCTCTGCCCAGCCTCTGCCCAGCTTCTAGCTCCAGCCACTGCTATTGAGGGGATGGCCCAGGGTCAGTGAAACGCAAGTTGCCTATTTCTATCAGCCTCCTATTCAGCTCTCCTCCTAGTCCAGCCATGTAATGCTAGTCAACAGGGTGCCTCCCTTAAAAGTGATTCGCATCTCTTAAAATTCTCTTCCAGCACCCCCTGGATAGGTCTGGGCCTCACGCACCCAGCCAGGCCTTAGACATCTATCCAATAGTATTAAGCTTAGAGAAAGCCCTCCCTGCCTGTTCCTAAAAACAGGGCTTTCAGTAACAGCTAACTCAGGTAGTCCTGCACCTATTTGGACAGGTCCTCACTGAGGACTTAAAGGGACTATCTCTTGAGGGGGGTGCACAATAATCCATAATGTAGATGATTAAATGTAAATGATTTGTTAGTCTGTCTCCTTTCCGAGCCTGAGACTCTAGTCTTGTACATTGGCTTAACTTCCTAGCAAAACTAGCTACTAGGTATCTGGAAGAAAACAAAGCATTGCTAGTCCATTAGAGTGTTAATTATTTAACCCTTATCCTCTCCCCTGGGGAGAGAAAACCAGCCCCAGAGAGGATATGGGCCATGCAGCAAAGTCTGCAAACTTCGGGCAGTCCCAGCTTTTCTCTATCAGGTTACAGGTTCCTGATACAGGGAAATAGCACAGTTCCTAAACCAGGCTCTTGACAGGCAGGCAAAGCAGAGCCCCCTCCTTTGGGGGAAAGAGCAAACCACAGCCTTTGCTCAGCTAAAGGATGCTATGGCTAAAGCCCCTGTGCTAGGACTGCCAAGCCCAGAGAAACCCTCCCAGCTGTACATCACTGGGAGGCAGGGAGTCACCTTAGGAGGGTTAACTCAGGATCTGGGACCTGTTAATCAACCTGTGGGCTACTTTTCTAAAACCTAGACATGGTTGCACAAGGATGGCCTCACTGCCTAAAGACAATGGCAGCAGCTGCCTTGCTTACAGAAGAGGTATCTAGAATTACACTGGGGCAAGATATCGCCCTTTATACCTCACATCAAATAAATTCTCTATTAGAGCAAAAGGGCTCTCACTGGCTCACAGATAGTAGAATACTAAAATATCAGGTCCTCCTAGAAAACCCTCAGGTAAAAATAAGGCATTGCTCTACTCTAAACCCAGTTACTTTAATGTCAGTTCCAGGGGAAAGTGGTCCCCTCCACTCCTGTACTGAGACAATAGATCAAGTCTATAGTCTTAATCTATGCCAGCAGAAGGGACCTAAAAGCCCCCTGACTAATGCAGATGAGGTTTGGTTCACAGACAGAAACAGTTTTGTCAGACAGGACCTGCTTCTCAGGGTATGCAACAGTTACAGCATGGCACGTTATTGAAGCGTGCTCTGCCCCCAGGAACTTTTGCTCAGCTAGCAGAACTGATTGCCTTAACCAGAGCTCTAGATCACACAAGGGATTTGTAAGGCATCTTCACTCTGCATGGAGACCTCAGTCTTCTGGTAAGGTAAGAAGAGCCAACCAGGCTCTATGGAAAACATCAAGTATAGAAATGTGTGCTTGGTAAGAAAGGTGTAGAAGGAAAGAGTGTTGTTGGTAAGAAGGGCTAAAAAGGAAAGAGCTTTTTAAATAAGGAAAGGACATGGTTTGTAAGAATGACTTTATCCTGATGGCTAGTTTACTCTAGACTGGAATGGAAATGGTGAAATGTTTAAAGTAAGTTGAAGAGGGTGTGTGGAAGTCACAAAAGGTTATAAAAGAAAGAAATATTAAACATGCTAACTGCTGCTCCGAGAGGTATCTGTGCCATGCTCCAGGAAGAATGTTGTCTCTGTGTCAATCAGACTGGACAGGTACAAACCCAAATTTGTACTTTTCCTGGACAATTCCAAACAGCTCCAGGACCAGGCCAAGCAGGGCTGGGATTTCTGGCCTGACATCTGGTCATGGAATTCCTGCCTATTTCCTCTCCTTGGCCCAATAACTTCTGTAATCTTGCTGCTTCTCTTTGGACCTTGTGTTTTTAATGCCCTTGTTCCTTTTGTCTCTAACAGACTAAAGGCTGGCAAACTCCAATTGGTCATCAGACAAGGCTTCCAGCTCATTCCATTGGACGACCTGAGCAGCCCCCTGGACCGAGCAGCACAGTCTTTCCAAGACCACTGTCACACACCATAAGACAGTTAGCAAGAGGAAATACCCAAATCTCCCTCAACGCCCACATGCCAGCTTTGAAGAAGTTACAGAAGACAGAACTCCATCTATAATCCCAAAAAGAATTTTGGGTATTACCTCTTGAGGGGGGAATGTTAGGTAGGAAGTCAGTTATGAGCTTATGTGTGTGTAACAGGCCTAAAGAGAAGACATCTATGTCCAGCATATGCATCTGCATGTCAAAGTCATCCCAATAATGTTTCTGGGGCAGCATCCTGCCCTGCCCTGCCCCCTTCTGCCTGACAATCTTCCACAATCTCCCAGGTACAGCCCAGAATCTGCATCTCAAACACCCTGCTCCCTTCCTCAGGTCTGATAACATTTGCATCCATAAAGTCCTTTGTTTCAGACCTTCAAGAGAAGTTTTTCTATTTACATCCAAAAAGCCCTTTGTTACAAGAGAAGCAGAGGTGGGGAAGCAAGACCCATCTCCTTAAAAACACCCAGCCTCAACTGGACTGCATGCTCAGCTCTCTGCATCTTTGCTGAGCTGCCCACCTGGCCTGGCCAGGTGTACACTCCACTCACCCATGCAGCCCCACTCTCCCCCAGGTCCTATCTGGAGAGGTGCCCATCCGTTTATACAGATGTCCCTACCCTAATAAACCTTGCTATTTTACCTCGCACTAAAAAAAAATTAAATGTTCCCTAATAAAAAATATTCAAAACAATAAAGTCCATCGATAATATCAGGAATACACAAACAGAGGCTGTAGCAATATCTGGGATTGAGTTAGCCAAAACACAACCAGATATTTCTGGTTTCATCCACTCATATCCGGACAAACTGGTGTAGAATTCCTATACAATGGACTGAGAAAATCACAGTAAAAATGGGTTTGGAGAAAAGCAAAGTCTTTTCGTTAGGCAAGTGCATAAAATGTCATCTAGAGAAACAGAAATATCATGTTTGTTTGCCGCAGTTCCTCTAGCTTTCTCCCTAGAAAATACGAATGTGTAGAGCTGGTGTCTCCACGTGGAACCAATTAGAGTTTCCAAGCACAAAATTAAATGTTCCATGTTAAAAAATATTCAACACAATAAAGTCCGTGGATAATATCAGGAATACACAAACACAGAGGCTGTAGTAATATCTGGGATTGAGTTAGCCAAAACAAATCCGGATATTTCCGGTTTCATCCAGTCCTATCCGGACAAAGTTTTGTGGAATTAGTATGCAATGGACCGAGAAAATCACTGTAAAAATGGTTTTGGAGAAAAGCAAAGTCTTTTCTTTAGACAAGTGCATAAAATGTTACCTATACAAACAGAAATTTCATGTTTGATGCTGCAGTTCCTCTACCTTTCTCTCTAGAAAATACGAATATGTAGAGCTGGTGTTCCCATTATGAACCAATTAGTGTTTCTACGGTACAAAATTAAATTTTCCCTGATAAAAACATTCAAAACAATAAAGTCCATCGATAATAAGCAGAAAAAACACAAACACAGAGGCTTTCACAATATTTTGGATTGAGTTAGCCAAAACACAACCGGATATTTCTGTTTTCATTCAGTCATATCCGGACAAAGTGGTGTGGAATTCGCATGCAATGCACCGAGAAAATCACAGTAAAAATGGTTTTGGAGAAAAGCAAAGTCTTTTCATTAGGCAAGTCCATAAAATGTCATCGATACAACCAGAAATATCATGTTTGTTTGCCGCAGTTCCTCTAGCTTTCTCCCTAGAAAATACAAATATGTAGAGCTGTTGTCTCCATGTGGAAACAATTAGTGTTTCCAAGAAAAAATTAAATGTTCCCCGATAAAAAAAAATAATTCAAACAATATAGTCCGTGGATAATATCAGGAATACACAAACACAGAGGCTGTAGCAATATCTGGGATTGAGTTAGCCAAAACAAAACCGGATATTTCCGGTTTCATCCAGTCATATCCAGATAAACTGGTGTGGAATTCGTATGTAATGGACCTTGAAAATCACAGTAAGAATGGTTTGGAGAAAAGCAAAGTCTTTTCGTTAGGCAATGCATAAAATGTCATCTATACAAACAGAAATATCATGTGTGTTTTCCGCAGTTCTTCTAGCTTTCTCCCAAGAAAATATGAATGTGTAGAGCTGGTGTCCCCATGATGAACCAATTAGTGTTTCAACGGTACAAAATTAAATGTTCCCTGATAAAAACATTCAAAACAAAAGACTTTAAGTCGCCATGTTTAAAATTATAAACTCATCAACCAACAAGAGGCACTTGCTTACTTCACAGTATTTTGGAAAGCACCTGTAGGATTTTACTAGTATTTAAATTCTTTTGTCATCCATAGTTATATATGATGTGCTGCTCATAAAACTAAAGCGTTGTTGGTTCTGTGTTTAGCTGTCCTCCTATAGGTTCCTATGGACTTTTTCCAGCCACTTCTATTGTATTCAATACTTTGGGATGGCTCTGTAAACAGATGAAGCCAATAATGTATTAACAGTACCAACTGAGAGATAGTATGGTTAACTGAGGTTACTAAAAACAAAAAGCAATTTAAATCAATTGGCAATCTACAAAAAGAGTTAAAGATTTTAAAAGCTATTATTAAAATTGCTATATTGGTCTATTATGCTATGTTATATGTGTGTACATATTGTATGTCCACATGGGGAAATTTTATTAAGAGTTTTATTTTAAATGGCTTATAGATAAGATTGTCCATAAATTTAAGCTGCTAAAATCAATCGAAGATACATTTTAATTTGTGTGACCTGAATCTGTGTATCATATGTTTTAAACGTGTTGGTAGAAAGAAACTAAAAACATTTTAGATGCTTGTGCTTAAGTTTACTGGTTAAACAAACTACACCATGTTAGATATTTAAGAGGTGTTTTCAAATACATGATTCTTAAAATTTATAGAAGGCATTGGACCTTCTGGTAAATGTTTTCTTAAGTTGTTATCTAATGGTTGAAACGGATTGCTAAGTATTCATGTAATATTGCTATTGTCAGCAAGCAATCTAGGACTTGCTCCCTCATTTCTCTATTCTAAGCCCAACTTGTTCTTTCATTTCTCTATCTCTTCAAGGTAGGAAAATAATTCTATTATAAAGGAATATGTAGGATGCACAATTTAATCTTTAGACCTTATAAAAGAGATGGCTAACATTTTTCTGTAATAGCATAGCCAAAATAAGAACTTAAATAATAATCTCATAGGTAGATTCACTTCGCCATCAGCGAAGTATACAGTAAGTAGAAAAAACCTCCCTTTCAGACCAAAGGGAAAGAAAGTTTTTAAGTGAGAATATAATTTTCCTCATGGGCATTGTCTACCTTAGAAAAACTACCTACAGAACATGCCTGTGACTATAGACTTGTAGTTCAGGCCACTGAAGATTAGAGATGGGACACGGGCACTCCCTTGACTTGCATCCTCTGGTCTGCTTTAACACAAACCAGGAGGTAAAGAAAGCTTGGCATCAGAAGCAATGGATGGCAGGCCTATTAATGGCTGTTCTGTACAGTGATCTGCCCTCAAGGAGACCCAACAGGCCAGTCCACTGCAGTGGCTTTCAATGTGGTAAGCCTGGGCTTCAGCAGAAGTCAGCTTGTGAAGAGCCCTGGCAGCTCTGCCAAGAGTTGGATCACTGGAAATGGACCTGCCCTGGAGTCGAAGGATGCCCAGGTCAGAGCCACAGATCTTATTGGCTCTAAGCTGAAAAGCCCTTCACTCAGCCCAAGTTCCAAAGTGACCACTGCAGCTGAGGGGATGGTCAAGTAGGGTCAGCAACATTGCAGGCAGAACTGTAAATTTCTTGTTAGAGATGCCCCTTGCCTTTTAACTGGCCAGCTCTCCTCCCAGGCTAGCCAAGTAATGAAAGTCAACAGAGTGCCTTCCCCTAGGAGGTTCACACCTCCCTTAGGATATACCCCATGTGAAGAGATAGATAGGTCTGGGCCTCTGAATTTACAAGGCCTAAAGCCCACCAGATTATTATCAAGCCCCTTCTATCAGGTTCTATTTGTCTCTCAATCAGAAAAATTACTTGTAGCTTAGACAGCTCCTTTCTTAGCTCCTCTAATAATGACTCTGTCCTTTGTTCTAGGCCCTGTCTAGTGCACTTGGGCCTCATTCCTTTGTAATCATAACCTCTACTCTACCACCAATGGCTCTACTCCCAACCTGTGTGTACTGATGGTCCTCTTCCCCACTTAATGCTGTATAATTGTTCAAACCTGGTAAATGCCACTCTAGGGATCATTGGTTACTATCCTCACTCTGTCTTTTATGACCTTGTCTAAATATGATCAGAGTCGGCAAACTTGGAAGGCTTCCATAGCCTTGGCAACTCATGACGACAGCCTAGGATGGTTACTGGCGCCATAAACTAGAGTGTCAATTTGTTGGGTCAACAACAGGAGCCACTGTGCCCTTGCTCCTCATGTGGGATCTCTGTCCTTAATGTGCTGTCCATTGTGATTTAATGCTATAACTAGTACTCAAACAGTATATTTCACTTTGTGTTTCTATGTGGGTGCAAACTGTTGAAATCTTTATACTAAATTGATCTTCTGTATATAAAGAGAATTGAAAATGAATCTTGATGCAAATGGAAGTGGAGAGGGAGCGGGAGAAGGGAGGGTTGCGGGTGTGAGGGAAGTTATGGGAGGGGGAAGCCACTGTAATCCATAAGCTGTACACTGGAAATTTATATTCATTAAATAAAAGTTAAAAAAAACATTCAAAACAATAAAGTCCATCGATAATATACAAAAAACACAAACACAGAAACTTTCACAATATTTCGTATTGAGTTAGCCAAAATACAACCGGATATTTCCGGTTTCATCCAGTCATATCCGGAAAAAGTCGTTGGGAATTCGGATGCAATGCACCGAGAAAATCATTGTAAAAATGGTTTTGGGAAAAGCAAAGTCTTTTCGTTTGGCAAGTGCAAAAAAATGTCATCTATACAAACAGAAATATCATGTTTGTTTCCCACAGTTCCTCTAGATTTCTCCCTATAAAATACAAATATTTAGAGCTGGTGTCTCCATGTGGAACCCATTAGTGTTTCCAACCACAAAATTAATTGTTCCCTGATAAAAAAGAATTCAAAGCAATAATGTCCATGGATAATATCAGGAATACACACACACAGAGGCTGCAGCAATATCTGGGATTCAGTTAGCCACAACAATACCAGATATTTCTGGTTTCACCAGTCATATCCGGAAAAACTGGTGTGGAATTCCTATACAATGGACCGAGAAAATCACAGTAAAAATGTTTTGGAGAAAAGCAAAGTCTTTTCGTTAGGGAAGGCATAAAATGACATCTATACAAACAGAAATATCATGTTTGTTTGCCGCAGTTCCTCTAGCTTTCTCTCTAGAAAATACGAATGTGTACAGCTGGTGTCCCCATGATGAACCTATTAGTGTTTCCAAGCAAAAAAATAAATGTTCCCTGAAAAAAAACATTCAAAAAAATAAAGTCTGTGGATAATATCAGGAATACACAAACACAGAGCCTGTAGCAATATTTCGGATTGAGTGAGCCAAAACACAACCAGATATTTCTGGTTTCATCCAGTCATATCCATACGACGTGGTGTAGAATTCGTATGCAATGGACCGAGAAAATCACAGTAACAATGGTTTTGGAGCAAAGCAAAGTCTTTTCGTTAGGCAAGTGCATAAAATGTCATCTATACAAACAGAAATATCATGTTTGTTTGCCGCAGTTCCTCTAGCTTTCTCCCTAGAAAATACGAATATGCAGAGCTAGTGTTCCCGTTATGAAACAATTAGTGTTTCAAAGGTAAAAAATTAAATGATCACTGATAAAAAACATTCAAAAGAATACAGTCCGTGGATAATATCAGGAATGCACAAACACAGAGGCTGTAGCAATATCTGGGATAGAGTTAGCCAAAAAAAACCCGCATATTTCCGGTTTCATCCAGTCATATCCGGACAAACTGGTGTGGAATTCATATGCAATGGACCGAGATATTCACAGTACAAATGATTTTGGAGAAAAGCAAAGTCTTTTAGTTAGGCAAGTGCATAAAATGTCATCTATAGAAACAGAAATATCATGTTTCTTTGCCGCAGTTCCTCTAGATTTCTCTGTAGAAAATACGAATGTGTAGAGCTGGTGTCTCCATTTGGAAGCAATTAGTGTTTCAACGGTACAAAATTAAATGTTTGCTTTTAAAAAACATTCAAAATAATAAAGTCTGTGGATAATATCAGGAATACACAAACATAGAGTCTATAGCAATATCTGGGATTCAGTTAGGCAAAACAAAACGGATATTTCCGGTTCCATGCAGTCATATCCGGAAAAAGTGGTGTGGAATTCGTATGCAATGGACCGAGAAAATCACAGTAGAAATGGTTTTGGAGAAAAGCAAAGTCTTTTCATTAGGCAAGTGCATAAAATGTCATCTATACAAACAGAAATATCATGTTTGTTTACGGCAGTTCCTCTAGATTTCTCCCTAGAAGATACAAATATGTAGAGCTGGTGTCTCCATGTGGAACCAATTAAAGTTTCCAAGCACAAAATTAAATGTTCCCTGATAAAAAACATTCAAAACAATAAGGTCCGTGGATAATATCAGGAATATACAAACACAGAGGCTGTAGCAATATCTGGGATTGAGTTAGAAAAAAAAAAACTGATATTTACGGTATCATCCTGTCATATCTGGACAAACTGGTGTGGAATTCGTATGCAATGAACCGACAAAATCACAATAAATATGATTTTGGAGAAAAGCAAATTCTTTTCATTAGGCATTGTATAAAATGTCATCTATAGAAACAGAAATATCATCTTTGTATGCCGCAGTTCCTTTAGCTTTCTCCATAGAAAATACGAATGTGTAGAGCTGGTGTCCTCATGATGAACCAATTAGTGTTTCTACGGTACAAAATTAAATGTTCCCTGATAAAAACATTCAAAACAAAAAAGTCCATCGATAATATCCGGAAAACACAAACATAGAGGCTTTCACAATATTTCGGATTTAGTTAGCCAAAACAAAACTGGATATTTCTGGTTTCATCCAGTCATATACGGACAAACTGGTGTGGAAGTCGTATGCAATGGACTGAGAAAATCACAGTAAAAATGGTTTTGGAGAAAAGCAAATTCTTTTCATTAAGCAAGTGCATAAAGTGTCATCTAGAAAAATAGAAATATCATGTTTGTTTGCTGCAGTTCCTCAGGCTTTCCCCTAAAAAATACAAATGTGTAGAGCTGGTGTCCCCATGATGAACCAATTAGTGTTTCTACAGTACAAAATTAAATGTTCCCTGACAAAAAACATTCAAAACAATAAAGTCCTTGGATAATAGCAGGTATACACAAACACACAGGCTGTAGCAATATCTGGGATTGAGTTAGCCAAAACAAAATCGGATATTTCAGGTTTCATACAGTCATATCTGGACAAAGTGGTGTGGAATTCGTATGCAATTGACGGAGAAAATAACAGTAAAAATGGTTTTGGAGAAAAGAAAAGTCTTTTCGTTAGGCATCGTATAAAATGTCATCTATAGAAACAGAACTATCATGTTTGTATGCCACAGTTCCTTTAGCTTTCTCCCTAGAAAGTACGAATGTGTAGAGCTGGTGTCCTCATGATGAACCAATTAGTGTTTCTAGGGTACAAAATTAAATGTCCCCTGATAAAAACATTCAAAACAATAACTCCATTGATAATATCCAGAAAACACAAACACAGAGGCTTTCACAATATTTCGGATGGAGTTAGGCAAAACACAACCGATATTTCTGGTTTCATCCAGTCATATACGGACAAACTGGTGTGGAATTCGTATACAATGGACCGAGAAAATCACTGTAAAAATGGTTTTGGAGAAAAGCAAATTCTTTTCGTTAAGCAAGTGCATAAAGTGTCATCTCGAAAAACAGAAATATCATGTTTGTTTGCCGCAGTTCCTCTAGCTTTCCCCTAAAAAATACAAATGTGTAGAGCTGGTGTCCCCATGATGAAACAATTAGTGTTTCTACGGTACAAAATTAAATGTTCCCTGACAAAAAACATTCAAAACAATAAAGTACTTGGATAATAGCAGGTATACACAAACACACAGGCTGTAGCAAAATCTGGGATTGAGTTAGCCAAAACAAAACCGCATATTTCCGGTTTCATCCAGTCATATCCGGACAAACTCCTGTGGAACTCCTATGCAATGGACCGAGAAAATCACAGTCAAAATGGTTTTGGAGAAAAGCAAAGTCTTTTCATTAGGCAAGTGCATCAAATGTCATCTAGACAAAAAGAAATATCATGCTTGTTTGCCGCAGTTCCTCTAGCTTTCTCCCTAGAAAATACGAATGTGTAGATCTGGTGTCCCCATGATGTACCAATTAGTGTTTCCAAGCACAAAATTAAATGTTCCCCGATAAAAAACATTCAAAATAATAAAGTCCGTGGATAATATCAGGAATACACAAACACAGAGGCTTTCACAATATTTCTGATTGAGTTAGCGAAAACACAACCAGATATTTCTGGTTTCATCCAGTCATATGCGGACAAACTGGTTTGTAATTCATATGCAATGGACAGAGAAAATCACAGAAAAATGCTTTTGGAGAAAAGCAAAGTCTTTTCATTAGGCAAGTGCATAAAATGTCATCTGTCAAAGAGAAATATCATGTTTGTTTGTCACAGTTCCTCTAGCTTTCTCCCTAAAAAATATGAATGTGTAGAGCTGGTGCCTCCATGTGGAACAAATTAGTTTTTCCAAGCACAAAATTAAATGCTCCCTGAAAAAAAAAAACATTCAAAACAATAAAGTCTGTGCATAATATCAGGAATACACAAACACAGAGGCTGTAGCAATATCTGGGATTGAGTTAGCCAAAACAAATCCGCATATTCTCGGTTTCCTCCAGTCATATCTGTACAAACTCCTGTGGAATTCATATGCAATGGACCAAGAAAATCACAATAAAAATGCTTTTCTAGAAAACCAAAGTCTTTTTGTTAGGCAAGTGCATAAAATGTCATCTAGACAAACAGAAATATCATATTGGTTTTTCGCAGTTCCTCAAGCTTTCTCGCTAGAAAATACGAATGTGTAGAGCTGGTGTCTCCATGTGGAACCAATTACTGTATCTAAGCTCAAAATAAAATGTTCCCCAATAAAAAACATTCAAAACAATAAAGTCTGTGGATAATATCCAGAAAAAACCAACACAGAGGCTGTAGCAATATTTCGGATTGAGTTAGCCAAAACACAACCAGATATTTTTGGTTTCATCCAGTCATATCCGGAAAACTCGTGTGGAATTCGTATGCAATGGACTGAGAAAATCAGAGTAAATATGCTTTTGGAGAAAAGCAAATTCTTTACGTTAGGCAAGTACATAAAATATCATCTACACAAACAGAAATATCATGTTTGTTTGCCAAAGTTCCTCTAGCATTCTCCCCAGAAAATATGAATGTGTAGAGCTGGTGTCTCCATGTGGATACAATTAGTGTTTTGCAGCAAAAAATTAAATGTTCCCTGATAAAAAATATTCGAAACAATAAAGTCTGTGGAAAATATCAGGAATACACAAACACAGAGTCGGTAATAATATCTGGGATTGAGTTAGCCAAAACAAAACCGGATATTTCCGGTTTCATCCATTCACATCCGGACAAACTGGTGTGGAATTCGTATGCAATGGACCGAAAAAATCACAGTAAAAATGGTTTTGGAGAAAAGCAAAGACTTTTCGTTAGGCAAGTGCATAAAATGTCATCTATACAAACAGAAATATCATGTTTGTTTGCCGCAGTTCCTCTAGCTTTCTCCCTAGAAAACACGAATGTGTAGAGCTGGTGTCTCCATGTGTAACCAATTAGTGTTTCCAAGCACAAAATTAAATGTTCCCTGAAAAAAAAATTGAAAAATATAAATTCCTTGGAAAATATCAGGAATACACAAACACAGAGGCTGTAGCAATATTTCGGATTGAGTTAGCCAAAACACAACCAGATATTTCTGGTTTCATCCACTCATATCCGGACAAACTGGTGTGGAATTCCTATGCAATGGACGGAGAAAATCACTGTAAAAATGGTTTTGGAGAAAAGCAAAGTCTTTTCATTAGGCAAGTGCATAAAATGTCATCTATACCAACAGAAATATCATGTTTGTGTGTCGCAGTTCCTCTAGCTTTCTCCCTAGAAATTACGAATGTGTAGAGCTGGTGTCTCCATGTGGAACGAATTAGTGTTTCCAAGTACAAAATTAAACGTTCTCTGAAAAAAAAATTGCAAAAAATAAAGTCCGTGGATAATATCAGGAATACACAAACACAGAGGCTGTAGCAATATCTGGGACTGAGTTAGCAAAAGCAAAACTGGATATTTCCAGTTTCATCCAGTCATGTCCGGATAAACTGGTGTGGAATTCGTATGCAGTTGATCGAGATTATCACAGTGAAAATGGTTTTGGAGAAAAGCAAAGCCTTTTCGTTAGGCAAGTGCTTAAAATGTCATCTATACAAACAGAAATATCATGTTTGTTTACCGCAGTTCCTCTAACATTCTCCCTACAAAATACGAATGTGTAGAGCTGGTGTCTCCATGATGAACCAATTAGAGTTTCAATGGTACAAAATTAAATGTTCCCTGATAAAAATATTCAAAACAATAAATCCATTGATAATATCCTGAAAATACAAACACAGAGGCTGTAGCAGTATTTCGGGTTGAGTTAGCCAAAACACAACCAGATATTTTTGGTTTCATCCATTCATATCCGGAAAAGTGGTGTGGAATTCGTATGCAATGGTTAGAGAAAATCACAGTAAAAATAGTTTTGGAGAAAAGTAAAGTCTTTTCCTTAGGCAAGTAGATAAAATATCATCGATACAAACAGAAATATCATGTTTGTTTGCAGCAGTTCCTCTAGCTTTCTCCCTAGAAAATATGAATGTGTAGTGCTGGTGCCTCCATGTGGAACCAATTAGAGTTTCCAAGCACAAAATTAAATGTTCCCTGATAAAAAAACTTTCAAAACAATAAAGTCCGTGGATAATATCAGGAATACACAAACACAGAGACTGTAGCAATATCTGGGACTGAGTTAGCCAAAACAAACGCGGATATTTCTGGTTTTATCCAGTCATATGCGGACAAACTGGTGTGGTATTCGTATACAATGGACTGAGAAAATCACAGTAAAAATGGTTTTGGAGAAAAGCAAAGTCTTTTCATTAGGAAAGTGCATAAAATGTCATCTAGACAAACAGAAATATCATGCTTGTTTGCCACAGTTCCTCTAGCTTTTTCCCTAGAAAAGACGAATGTGTAGACCTGGTGTCTCCATGTGGAAAAAATTGGTGTTTCCAAGCACAAAATTAAATGTTTCCTGAAAGAAATCTTTGAAAAATATAAAGTCCGTGGATAATATCAGGAATACACAAACACAGAGGCTGTAGCAATATTTAGGATTGAGTTAGCAAAACACATCCTGATATTTATGGTTCCATCCAGTCATATCCGGACAAAGTGGTGCGGAATTCGTATTCAATGGACCGAGAAAGTCCCTGTACAAATAGTTTTGGAGAAAAGCAAAGTCTTTTCATTAGGCAAGTACATAAAATGTCATCGATACAAACAGAAATATCATGTTTGTTTGTCGCAGTTTCTCTAGCTTTCTCCGTAAAATATGAATGTGTACAGCTGGTGTCTCCATGTGGAAGCAAATAGTGTTTCCAAGCTCAAAATTAAATTTTCCCTGATAAAAAACATTCAAAACCATAAAGTCCATTGATAATATCCGGAAAACACAAACACAGAGGCTGTGGCAATATCTGGGTTTGTGTTAACCAAAACAAAACTGGAAATTTCCGGTTTCATCCAGTCATATCCGGACAAACTGGTGTGGAATTCGTATGCAATGCACCGAGAAAATCACAGTGAAAATGATTTTGGAGGCAAGCAAAGTCTTTTCGTTAGGCAAGTGCATCAAATGTCATCTAGACAAACGGAAATATCATATGTGTTTGCCGCAGTTCCTCTAGCTTTCTCCCTAGAAAATACAAAAGTGTAGAACTGGTGTCCCCATGATGAACTAATTAGTGTCTCTACGGTACAAAATTAAATGTTCCCTGATAAAACATTCAAAACAATAAAGTACGTGGATAATATCAGGAATACACAAACACAGAGGCTGTGCCAATATCTGGGATTGAGTTAGCCAAAACAAAACCGGATATTTCCGGTTTCATCCAGTCATATCCGGACAATCTTGTGTCGAATTCGAATGCAATGGACCGAGAAAATCACAGTAAAAATGGTTTTTGAGAAAAGGAAAGTCTTTTCGTTAGGCAAGTGCATAAAATGTCATCTATACAAACAGAAATATCATCTTTGTTTGCCGCAGTTCCTCTAGCATCTTCCCTAGAAAATACGAGTGTGTAGAGCTGTTTTTCCCATGATGAGCCAATTAGTGTTTCTACGGTACAAAATTAAATGTTCTCTGATTAAATCATTCAAAACAATAAATTCCATCGATAATGTCCGGAAAACACAAACACAAAGGGTTTCAAATATTTCAGATTGAGTTAGAGTAAACACAACCGGATATTTCTGGTTTCATCCAGTCATATCCGGACAAACTCCTGTGGAATTCCTATGCAATGCACTGAGAAAATCACAGTAAAAATGTTTTTGGAGAATTGAAAAGGCAAGATGGCGGAATAGGCAGGGAGCACACTATTAGTCTGGGAGAGAGACAGTTTAATATAAGTGGAGATACTGCAGCGTCAAGGAAGAGTAGGGGATGAAACAGCAGAGAAAACTTTTCCGGAACTAGTGATTCACAGTGGACCTGCGTGGAAAGCGTGGGAGCCCAAGTTCGGGACACCAGTGGCAGACTCAACACACCAGCGCTGGAACATGAAGTGAGCCGAACCTCAATAGCCCGAGACACCAGCGGGCAAGCGGAAAGAGGAGGCTAGAGTTAATGAGGCTTGCAATTCCGTGAGGAAAAATTCACCAAGCTAACTAGAAGAGAGAGAGAGGAAAAAAATAAAAAAGTGACCGATACAGACACAAGTTTCTCTCTCTCCGCTCACCTCTCAAAGGCGAGCAAGACAGAGCAGGCGCCATTTTGGACATACGTCATAAGCAGGGTGACCTCAGGTCTGCACTAGCCCTGAGCCTAGCAGAAAAACCTGACTCTGGGGGGAGGGGTGAAATAACAGGAGATTAGCATCTAACTTGGAAACCCAGTGGGAGACTGCAGGAGAATTGGAGCCCACACTGAGGGCAGCAGAGATTCCCTGTGTGGTCCTTAGGAAAGAGCTTCCAATCTCTGGCTCCTGTGGGTATATCATTTGCCTGCTAACTACCTCCAATTACATTCAGCTGTGCGGAATTACTTCCCTTTTGAATCAAAAAAAGAAAGAGAGATTTACCACGCCTAACCTGGGAGTGTCATCTTTGACACACCCTCAACCCTGAGGAACCAAACACAGCTCCCAGTCCACACTCATCTCAAGCATCTAAGGCTCCACTGAAAGCAGACAGTCCACTTAATATAGAGCCATAGTGTAACAAGAAAAAGCACCACAGTGAAGAAACCAAATATCTCCAACATGCCAAACAACAAACGCAAAAACCAAGGTAACAAGAACAAGGAAGACACTATGACGCCCCCAAATGAAAAAGACACCCCAATTCAAGATTATGAAGATGATGAGATAGAAGAAATGCAAGAAGCGGATCTCAAAAAATTGATAAGAACATTAAGAAGTTCTCAAAAACAAATTCTTGAACTACAGAAATCCTTATTGGCAAGATAGAAAATCTCTCTCGTGAAAGTGAAATATTAAGGAGGAATCAAAATGAAATGAAACAACTAGTGGAACAAGAAATGGTGATAGTGACGAGAAATCATAATGAAATGAAGAATTCAATAGATCAACTGACAAACACATTAGGGAGCCTTAAAAACAGAATGGGCGAAGCAGAAGAGAGAATATCAGACTTAGAAGACAGAGAACAGGAAAGGAAACAGGCAAACCAAAGAAAAGAAGAAGAAATTAGAAATCTAAAAAATATTGTCGGGAATCCACAGGATACTATTAAAAAACCCAACATTCGGGTTCTAGGAGTTCCTGAAGGCATGGAGAGGGAGAAAGGATTAGAAGGCATTTTCAGTGAGATACTAGCAGAAAATTTCCCAGGTTTGGAGAAGGATAGAGGCATCTTAGTACAGGAAGCTTATAGAACCCCTAATAAACATGACCAAAAGAGATCCTCACCACGACATGTTGTAATCAAACTCACCACAGTGAAACATAAAGAAAAGATCCGAAAATGTGCAAGAGAGAAACGTCAGATTACTCTTAGAGGATCTCCAATCAGACTCACAGCAGACTTCTCATCAGAAACCCTATAAGTTAGAAGGGAATGGCGAGACATAGCCCAGGTACTAAGAGAGAAAAACTGCCAGCCCAGAATACTATATCCTGCAAAGCTCTCATTTGTGAATGAAGGTGAAATTACCATCAACAGTAGACTGGATAAAGAAATTATGGGACATGTACTCCATAGAATACTATACAGCAGTAAGAAACAATGAAACCCAGTCATTTGCAACAAGATGGAGCAATCTGGAAAACATCATGCTGAGTGAATTAAGCCAGTCCCAGAGAGAAAAATATCATTTGTTTTCCCTGATCGGTGACAACTGAGCGCCAAAGGAGAAACCTGTTAAGTGAAATGGACACTATAAGCAACAATGAACTGATCAGCTCCTGTCCTGACTTTAGATGTACAATGTAATACTTTATCCTTTTTAGTATTTGTTGTTGTTGTTGTTGTTCTAGTACTATTGGTTGAACTCAGTAATTAACACACAATTATTCTAGGTGTTTAAATTTTAACTGAAAAGTGATCCCTGTTAAATCTAAGAGTGGAAAAAGAGAGGGAGGAGATGAACAATTTGGAACATGCTCAATCGGACTGGCCGCAAATGGTGGAGTTAGAAATGTGCCAGGGGATTCCAACACAATCCCATCAAGGTGGCATGTACCAATGCCATCGCACTAGTCCAAGTGATCAATTTCAGCTCACAATTGATAGCTCTGATAGGTCTAAGAGTCAAAGAGATCACACAAACAAGACAAGTATCTGCTAATACTAACTGATAGAATCAAAAAGGGAGAGAAAGATCCAACATGGGAAGTGGGATACACAGCAGACTCATAGAATGGCAGATGTCCTAAACAACACTCTGGCGTCAGAATCAGCCCTTAAGGCATTCGGATCTGGCGGAAGAGCCCATGAGAGTATAGCAGGTATGGAAAGCCAAGATATCATGGAAAAAAAAAGACCTAAATGAATGATCTCTGTGAGTGAGATCCCAGTGGAAAGAACGGGGCCATCAAAGAAGGAGGTACCCTTCTCCGAAGGGAGGAGAGAACTTCCACTTTGACTATGACCCTATGGGAATAAGATCAAAGTCAGCGAACTCTAAAGGCTTCCATAGCCCTGGCAACTCATGACTAGAGCCTAGGGAGATTACTGACGCCATGAACAGGAGTGTCAAATTGTTAAATCAGCAACAGGAGTCACTGTGTACTTACACCCCATGTGGGATCTGTCCCTAATGTGTCGTCTAAAGCGAAGTGATGCTACAACTAGTACTGAAACAGTATTTTTATACTTTGCGTTTCTGTGTGGGCACAAACTTATGAGGTCTTTACTAATTAGATACTGAAGTGATCTTCTGTATATAAAGAGAATTGGAAATGAAAAAAAAAACAACCTGGTGTAAAAATGGAAATGGCATAGAAAATTAATTAATCTGAAAAAAATTATGTAGGTTGTCTGTCTTTAATGTGCTGTACAGTGCTATTTAATGCTATAATTAGTAAGCCAATGGTAGTTTTTTCACTTTATGTTGCTATATGGGCAATATGTTGAAATCTTTACCTAATATATACTAAACTGATCTTCTGTATACAAAGAGATTTGAAAATGAATCTTTACATGAATGGAAGGGGAAAGGGAGCGGGAAAAGGGAGGGTTGCGGGCGGGAGGGAAGTTATGGGAGGGGGGAAGCAATTGTAACCCATAAGCTGTACTTTGGAAATTTATATTCATTAAATAAAAGTTTAATTAAAAAAATTTAAAAAAAGATAATTTAAAATTTAGGAGTGGGTAGTCTAATCTGTCCATCTTTCCTTTCTGGTTTCCAGATTTGTGTCTTACTGAGGAAAAATAAAAAGAAATTAAGACTTTTCATAGCAAACAGAAACTGAAAGAATTTGTTGCCACTCATCTTGCCCTGCAAAAGATGCTTAAAAATGTGTTACACACAGAAACACAGAAACATGGTCACCAGTATGAAAGAAGGTAAAGGAAGGAAACCTCACAGCAAAAGATCACAGGAAGCTCAATTTCTCTTTGACATAGAATTAAACTCTGATGCTCTGTTAAATCAATGTGTTAAAGTAATCTATTATGTTCTCTTGATGTCTGTTAAATTCTAATTGTTCAAAAACAGCTGAATTTTTATTAAGTGCTATGGGTTATTTAAATATGTGCTTATTTTCAAAGATTTGAATAATCACCTGTAACAATGATCACATTTGGTCTATGTTATGTCATGATTTTAAGGAATCTTATTTCAACCAGATATTTTGGATTTTGAGCCTTCTTGGCATTCTTGACAGGCATTCAAAAAATCAAAGTTTCAAACAATCTGGTCTCTAAAATTTCCAGTAAATCCTTGACTTTGGTTTTTCCAGTTTGGGCCCAACTGAAAAAATCGAAGGACCTATGTCTCTCATCTTATAGAGACACCAACTAATCAGTCTATTTGGAGTATATTAGAAGGACTGTCAAGATGTGATGTGGTACCAGATTTAAGTTTCTATAATGGAAAATGCTATTAATACAAATGTTTGAGAATTAAAAAGTCTAATGATCTTGTGTTCCTAGACATGATAGTTATCTTAATGAGAAAGCCCCAGAGGACAAAAAGGGTTAAATACTTGTAAAATCCTACAGGAGCTTTCAAAAATACTGTGAAGGAAGCAAGTGCCTCTTGTTGGTTGATGAGTTTATAATTTTAAACATGGCGACTTAAAGTCTTTTGTCATCCATAGTTATATATGATGTGCTGCTCATAAAACTAAAGCGTTGTTGGTTCTGTGTTTAGCTGTCCTCCTATAGGTTCCTATGGACTTTTTCCAGCCACTTCTATTGTATTCAATACTTTGGGATGGCTCTGTAAACAGATGAAGCCAATAATGTATTAACAGTACCAACTGAGAGATAGTATGGTTAACTGAGGTTACTAAAAACAAAAAGCAATTCAAATCAATTGGCAATCTACAAAAAGAGTTAAAGATTTTAAAAGCTATTATTAAAATTGCTATATTGGTCTATTATGCTATGTTATATGTGTGTACATATTGTATGTCCACATGGGGAAATTTTATTAAGAGTTTTATTTTAAATGGCTTATAGATAAGATTGTCCATAAATTTAAGCTGCAAAAATCAATCAAAGATACATTTTAATTTGTGTGACCTGAATCTGTGTATCATATGTTTTAAACGTGTTGGTAGAAAGAAACTAAAAACATTTTAGATGGTTGTGCTTAAGTTTACTGGCTAAACAAACTACACCATGTTAGATATTTAAGAGGTGTTTTCAAATACATGATTCTTAAAATTTATAGAAGGCATTGGACCTTCTGGTAAATGTTTTCTTAAGTTGTTATCTAATGGTTGAAACGGATTGCTAAGTATTCATGTAATATTGCTATTGTCAGCAAGCAATCTAGGACTTGCTCCCTCATTTCTCTATTCTAAGCCCAACTTGTTCTTTCATTTCTCTATCTCTTCAAGGTAGGAAACTAATTCTATTATAAAGGAATCTGTAGGATGCACAATTTAATCTTTAGACCTTATAAAAGAGATGGCTAACATTTTTCTGCAATAGCATAGCCAAAATAAGAACTTAAATAATAATTTCATAGCTAGATTCACTTGGCCATCAGCGAAGTATACAGTAAGTAGAAAAAACCTCCCTTTCAGACCAAAGGGAAAGAAAGTTTTTTTTTTTTATTTTTGACAGGCAGAGTGGACAGTGAGAGAGAGAGAGACAGAGAGAAAGGTCTTCCTTTGCCGTTGGTTCACCCTCTAATGGCCGCCGCGGTAGCGCGCTGCGGCCGGCGCACCGCACTGTTCTGATGGCAGGAGCCAGGTGCTTATCCTGGTCTCCCATGGGGTGCAGGGCCCAAGCACTTGGGCCATCCTCCACTGCACTCCCTGGACACAGCAGAGAGCTGGCCTGGAAGAGGGGCAACCGGGACAGGATCGGTTCCCCGACCGGGACTAGAACCCGGTGTGCCGGTGCCGCAAGGCGGAGGATTAGCCTGTTGAGCCACGGCGCCGGCTGAAAGAAAGTTTTTAAGTGAGAATATAATTTTCCTCATGGGCATTGTCTACCTTAGAAAAACTACTACAGAACATGCCTGTGACTATAGACTTGTAGTTCAGGCCACTGAAGATTAGAGATGGGACACGGGCACTCCCTTGACTTGCATCCTCTGGTCTGCTTTAACACAAACCAGGAGGTAAAGAAAGCTTGGCATCAGAAGCAATGGGTGGCAGTGCTATTAATGGCTGTTCTGTACAGTGATCTGCCCTCAAGGAGACCCAACAGGCCAGTCCACTGCAGTGGCTTTCAATATGGTAAGCCTGGGCTTCAGCAGAAGTCAGCTTGTGAAGAGCCCTGGCAGCTCTGCCAAGAGTTGGATCACTGGAAATGGACCTGCCCTGGAGTCGAAGGATGCCCAGGTCAGAGCCACAGATCTTATTGGCTCTAAGCTGAAAAGCCCTTCACTCAGCCCAGCTTCCACAGTGACCACTGCAGCCGAGGGTATGGTCAAGTAGGGTCAGCAACATTGCAGGCAGAACTGTAAATTTCTTGTTAGAGATGCCCCCTGCCTTTTACCTGGCCAGCTCTCCTCCCAGGCCAGCCAAGTAATGAAAGTCAACAGAGTGCCTTCCCCTAGGAGGTTCACACCTCCCTTAGGATATACCCCATGTGAAGAGATAGATAGGTCTGGCCCTCTGAATTTACAAGGCCTAAAGCCCACCAGATTATTATCAAGCCCCTTCTATCAGGTTCTATTTGCCTCTCAATCAGAAAAATTACTTGTAACTTAGCACCTTTCTTAGCTCCTCTAATAATGACTCTGTCCTTTGTTCTAGGCCCTGTCTAGCACACTTGGGCCTCATTCTTTGTAATCATAACCTCTACTCTACCACCAATGGCTCTACTCCCAATCTATGTGTTCTGATGGTCCTCTTCCCCACTTAATGCTGTATAATTGTTCAAACCTGGTAAATGCCACTCTTAGGATCATTGCTTACTATCCTCACTCTGTCTTTTATGACCTGGTCTAAATATGATCAGAGTCAGCAAATTTGGAAGGCTTTCTTAGCCTTGGCAACTCATGACAACAGCCTAGGGTGGTTACTGGCGCCATAAAGTAGAGTGTCATTTTGGTGGGTCAACAACAGGAGCCACTGTGCACTTGCTCCTCATGTGGGATCTCTGTCCTTAATGTGCTGTCCATTGTGATTTAATTCTATAACTAGTACTCAAACTTTGTGTTTCTATGTGGGTGCAAACTGTTGAAATCTTTATACTAAATTGATCTTCTGTATATAAAGAGAATTGAAAATGAATCTTGATGCAAATGGAAGTGCAGAGGGAGCAGGAGAGGGGAGGGTTGCGTGTGGGAGGGAAGTTATGGTAGGGGGAAGCTATTGTAATCCATAAGCTGTACACTGGAAATTTATATTCATTAAATAAAAATTTAAAAAACAAGAAAAACCAAAAAGAAAACAAAAAATGTTTTTGGAGAAAAGCAAAGTCTTTTCATTACGCAAGTAGATAAAATATCATCGATACAAACAGAAATATCCTGTTTGTTTGCAGTAGTTCCTCTAGCTTTCTCTATAGAAAACACGAATGTGTAGAGCTGGTGTCTACATGTGGAATCAATTAGAGTTTCCAAGCACAAAATTAAATGTTCCCTGATAATAAACATTCAAAATAAATAAAGTCCGTGGATAATATCAGGAATACACAAACAAAGAGGAGGTAACAATATCTGGGATTGAGTTAGCCAACACAAATCCGGATATTTCCGGTTTCATCCAATATATCCGGACAAACTGGTGTGGAATTGGTATGCAATGGACCGAGAAAATCAGAGTAAAAATGGTTTTGGAGAAAATCAAAGTCTTTTCGTTAGGCAAGTGCATAAAATGTCATCATTACAAACAGAAATATCATGTATGTTTGCCGCAGTTCCTCTAGCTTTCTCCCTAGAAAATAAGAATGTGTAGAGCTGCTGTCTGCATGTGGAACCAATTAGTATTTCAAAGTTTCAAAATTAAATGTTCCCTGATAAAAACATTCTAACAAAAAAATTGAAAAAAATAAAGTCCGTGGATAATATCAGGAATACACAAACACAGAGGCTGTAGCAATATTTCGGAATGAGTTAGCCAAAACAAAACCGGATATTTCCGGTTTCACCCAGTCATATCCACAGAAAGTCTTGTGCAAATTGTATACAATGGACCGAGCAAATCATAGTAAAAATGGTTTTGGAGAGAAGCAAAGTCATTTCGTAAGTCAAGGCATAAAATGTCATCTAGACAAACAGAAATATCATGTTTGTTTTCTGCAGTTCCTCTAGCTTCCTACCTAGAAAATACGAATCTGTTCAGCTGGTGTCTCCATGTGGAACCAATTATTGTTTCCAAGCACAAAATAAATGTTCCCTGTTAAAAATATTCAAAACAATATGTCCATCGATAATATCCAGAAAACAAAAACACAGAGCCTTTAGCAATATTTTGGATTGAGTTAGCCAAAAAAGAACCAGATATTTCTGGTTTCTTCCAGTCATATCCAGACAAAGTGGTGTGGAATTCGTATGCAAGGGACCAACAAAATCACAGTAAAAATGCTTTTGGAGAAAAGCAAAATCTTAAAGTTAGGCAAGTGCATAACATGTCATCTATTCAAACAGAAATATCATGTTTGTTTGTCGCAGTTCCTCTAGCTTTCTCTGCAGAAAATACAAATATGTAGAGCTGGTTCTCCATGTGGAACCAACTAGTGTTTCGCAGCACAAAATTAAATGTTCCCTGATAAAAAACATTCAAAACAATAAAGTCTGTGGGTAATATCAGGAATTCACAAACACAGAGGTGGTAACAATATCAGGGATTGAGTTTGCTAAAAAAAAAAAACGGATATTTCTGGTTTCATCCAGTCATATCCGGACAAACTGTTGTCGAATTCATATGCAATGGACCAAGAAAATCACAGTAAAAATGGTTTTCATGAAAAGCAATGTCTTTTCGTTAGCCAAGTGCATAAAATGTCATCTATACAAACAGAAATATCATGTTTGTTTGCCGCAGTTCCTCCAGCTTTCTCCCTAGAAAATACAAATGTGTAGAGCTGGTGTCCCCATGATGAACCAATTAGTGTTTCTATGGTGAAAAATTAAATGTTCCCTGACAATAACATTCAAACAATAAAGTCCATTGATAATATCCAGAAAACACAAACACAGAGGCTGTAGCAATATTTTGGATTCAGTTAGCGAAAACACAAACGGATATTTATGGTTTCATACAGTCATATCCGGATTAAGTGGTATGGAATTCGTATGCAATGGACCGAGAAAATCAGAGTAAAAATGGTTTTGGAGAAAAGCAAAGTCTTTTAATTGGGCAAGTGCATAAAATGTCATTGATATAAACAGAAATATCATGTTTGTTTCCCGTAGTACCTCTAGGCTTCTCCCTAGAAAATACGAATATGTAGAGCTGGTGTCTCCATGTGGAACCAATTACTGTATCCAAGCTCAAAATAAAATGTTCTCCGATAAAAAACATTCAAAACAATAAAGTCTGAGGATAATATCCAGAAAAAACAAACAGAGAGGCTGTAGCAATATTTGGGATTGAGTTAGCAAAAAAAAAAAAGGATATTTCCGGTTTCATCCAGTCATATCCGGACAAAGTGGCGTGTAATTCATATACAATGGACCGAGAAAATCACAGTACAAATGGTTTTGGAGAAAAGCAAAGTCTTTTCGTTAGGCAAGTGCATAAAATGTCATCTACATAAATATAAATATTCTGTTTGTTTGCTGCAGTTCCTCTAACATTCTCCCAAGAAAATAGGAATGTGTAGAGCTGGTGTCCCCATGATGAACCAATTAGTGTTTCTACGGTACAAAATTAAATATTCCCTGAAAAACATTCAAATAAATAAAGTCCGTTGAGAATATCCAGTAAACTCAAACACAGAGGCTATCACAATATTTCAGCTGAGTTAGCCAAAAAAACACAACCGGATATTTCTGCTTTAATCCAGTCATATCCAGACAAACTGGTGTGGAATTCTTATGCAATGGACCGAGAAAATTCCAGTAAAAATGGTTTTGGAGAAAAGCAAAGTCTTTTCATTAGGCAAGTGCATAAAACGTCATCTACAAAAACATAAATATCATGTTTGTTTGCCACAGTTCCTCAGGCTTTCTCCCTAGAAAATACGAATGTGCAGACCTGGTGTCTCCATGTGGAAAGAATTAGTGTTTCAACGGTACAAAATTAAATGTTCCCTGATAAAAAACATTCAAAAAAATGAATTCCGTGGATAACATCAGGAATACACAAACACAGAGGCTTTCACAATATTTCCAATAGAGTTAGCCAAAACACAACCAGATATTTCTGGTTCCATCCAGTCATATCCGGACAAAGTGGGTTGGAATTCGTATGAAATGGACCGAGAAAATCACAGTAAAAATGGTTTTGGAGAAAAGCAAAGTCTTTTCATTAGGCAAGCACATAATATATCATCGATACAAACAGAAATATCATGTTTGTTTACTGAAGTTCCTCTAGCTTTCTCCCTAGAAAATACGAATGTGTAGAGCTGGTGTCTCCATGTGGAACCAATTAGAGATTCCAAGCACATAATTAAATGTTTCCCGATAAAAATAATTAAAAACAATAAAGTCCGTGGATAATATCAGGAATGCACAAACACAGAGCCTGTAGCAATATCTGGGATTGAGTTAGCCAAAACAAAACCGGATATTTCTGGTTTCATCCAGTCATAGGCGCACAAACTGGTGTGGAATTCGTATGCAATGGTCTTGAGAAAATCACCGTAAAAATGGTTTTGGAGAAAAGCAAAGTCTTTTCGTTAAGCAAGTGCATAAAATGTCATGGATACAAACAGAAATATCATGTTTGTTTGTCACAGTTCCTCTAGCTTTCTACATAGAAATTATGAATGTGTAGAGCTGGTGTCCCCATGATGAACCAAATAGTGTTTCCAAGCACAAAATTAAATGTTCCCTGATAAAAAACATTCAAAACCATAAAGTCCATGGATAATATCCGGAAAACACAAACACAGAGGCTGTAGTAATATCTGGGTTTGACTTAATCAAAACAAAACGGGATATTTCTGGTTTCATCCAGTAATATCCTGACAAACTGGTGTGCAATTCGTATGCCATGGACCGAGATATTCACAGTAAAAATGGTTTTAGGAGAAAAGCAAATTCTTTTCCTTAGGCAATTACATAAAATGTCATCTATACAAACAGAAGTATCATGTTTGTTTGCCGCAGTTCTTCTAGCATTGTCCCTAGAAAATATGAATGTGTAGAGCTGGTGTTCCCATGATGAACCAATTAGTGTTTCTACGGTACAAAATTAAATGTTCCCTTATTAAAACATTCAAAACAATAAATTCTATCGATAATATCCGGAAAACACAAACACAAAGGGTTTCAACTATTTCGTATTGAGTTACACAAAACACAGCTGGAATTTTCCGGTTTCATCAAGTCATATCCGGAAAAAGTGTGTGGAATTCCTATGCAATGGACTGAGAAAATCACAGTAAAAACGGTTTTGGAGAAAAGCAAAGTCGTTTCGTTAGGCAAGTGCATGAAATGTCATCTACACAAACATGAATATCATGTTTGTTTGCCGCAGTTCCTCTAGCTTTCTCCCAAGAAAATATGAATGTGTAGAGCTGGTGTCCCCAGGATGAACCAATTAGGGTTTCTACGGTACAAAATTAAATTTTCCCTAATAAAAACATTCAAAACAATAAAATCCATTGATAATATCCAGAAAACACAAACACAGAGGCTGTTGCAATATCTGGGATTGAGTTAGCCAAAACAAAAATAGATATTTCTGGTTTCATCCAGTCATATCCGGTAAAATGGTGTGGAATTCGTATGCAATGGACCGAGACAATCACAGTAAAAATGGTTTTGGAGAAAAGCAAAGTCTTTTCGTTAGGCAAGTGCATAAAATGTCATCTAGACCAACAGAAATATCATGTTGTTTGCCGCAGTTCCTCTAGCTTTTTCCCTAGAAAATACTAATGTGTAGAGCTGGTTTTTCCATGTGGAACCAATTACTGTATCCAAGCTCAAAATAAAATGTTCCCCGATAAAAATCATTCTAAACAATAAAGTCCATTGATAATATCCAGAAAAAACAAACACAGAGGCTATAGCAATATCTGGGATTGAGTTAGCCAAAAAACACCGGGTATTTCTGGTTTCATCCAGTCACATCCGGACAAACTCGTGTGGAATTCGTATGCAATGTACCGAGAAAATCACAGTAAAAATGGTTTTGGAGAAAAGCAAAGTCTTTTCGTTAGGCAAGTGCATAAAATGTCATCTAGACAAACAGAAATATAAGGTTTTTTTTCCACAGTTCCTCTAACATTCTCCTTAGAAAATACGAATGTGTAGAGCTGGTTTCCAAATGATGAACCAATTAGTGTTTCAATGGTACAAAATGAAATGTTCCCTGATAAAAAACATTCAGAAGAATAAAGTCCATGGATAATATGAGGAATACACAAACACAGAGGCTGTAGCAATATCTGGTATTGAATTATCCAAAACACAAACAGATATTTCTGGTTTCATCCAGTCAGATCCGGACAAACTGGTGTGGAATTCGTATGCAATGGACCAAGAAAATCACAGTAAATTTGGTTTTGGAGAAAAGCAAAGTCTTGTCATTAGGCAAGTGCATAAAATGTCATCTATACAAACAGAAATATCATGTTTGTTTGCCGCAGTTCCTCTAGCTTTCTCCCTAGAAAATACAAATGTGTAGAGCTGGTGTCTCCATGGGGAAAAAATTAGTGTTTCCAAGCACAAAATTAAATGTTCCCTGATACAAACATTCAAAACAATAAAGTCTTTGGATAATATCAGGAATACACAAACAAAGAGGCGGTAACAGTATCTGGGATTGAGTTAGCCAAAATACAACCAGATATTTCCGATTTTATCCAGTCATATCCGGACAAACTGGTGTAGAATTCGAATGCAATGGACCGAGGAAATCTCTGTACAAGTTTTTTTGGAGACAAGCAAAGTCTTTACGTTAGGCAAGTTCATGAAATGTCATCTATACAAACAGAAATATCATGTTTGTTTGCCGCAGTTCCTCTAGCTTTCTCCCTAGAAAATACGAATATGTAGAGCTGGTGTCCCCATGATGAACCAATTAGTATTTCAAAGGCACAAAATTAAATATTCCCTGATAAAAGCATTCAAATCAATAAAGTCCATCGATAATATCCAGATAACAAAAACACAGAGGCTTTCACAATATTTCGGATTGAGTTACCCAAAACACAACCGGACATTTCTGATTTCATCCAGTCATATCCAGACAAAGTGGTGTGGAATTCGTATGCAATGGACCAAGGAAATCACAGTAAAAATGGTTTTGGAGAATAGCAAAGTCTTTTCGTTAGGCAAGTGCATAAAATGTCATCTGTACAAACAGAAATGTCATGTTTGTTTACCGCAGTTCCTCTAGCATTCTCCCTAGAAAATACGAATGTGTAGAGCTTGTGTTTCCATGTGGAACCAAATAGTGTTTCCAAGTACAAAATAAAAGGCTCCCTGAAAAAAAAATCATTCAAAACAATAAAGTCTGTGGATAATATCAGGAATACACAAACACAGACGATGTAGCAATATTTGGGATTGAGCTAGCCAAAACACAACGAGATATTTCTTGTTTCATCCAGTCATATCCTGAGAAAGTGGTGTGGAATTCATATGCAGTGGACCCAAAAAATCAGAGTAAAAATGGTTTTGGAGAAAAGCAAAGTCTTTTCGTTAAGTAAGTGCATAAAATGTCATCGATATGAACAGCAATATCATGTTTGTTTGTCGCAGTTCCTCTAGCTTTCTCCCTAGAAAATACGAATGTGTAGAGCTGGTGTCTGCATGTGGAACCAATAAGTGTTTCCAAGCACAAAATTAAATGTTCCCTGAAAAAAAATCATTCAAAAACATAAAGTCAGTGTCTAATATCAGGAATACACAAACACAGAGGCTTTCACAATATTTTGGATTGTGTTAGCCAAAACAAAACCGGATATTTCTGCTTTAATCCAGTCATATCCGGACAAAGTTGTCTGGAATTCGTATGCAATGGACCGAGAAAATCACAGTAAAAATGATTTTGGAGAAAAGCAAAGTCTTTTCATAAGGCAAGTAGTTAAAATATCATCGCTACAAACAGAAATATCATGTTTGTTTGCCGCAATTCCTCTAGCTTTCTCCCCAGAAAATTCGAATGTGTAGAGCTGGTGTCTCCATGAGGAAACAATTAGTGTATCAACGGTACAAAATTAAATGTTCCCTGATAAAAAACATTCAAAACAATAAAGTCTGTGGATAATGTCAGGAATGCACAAACGCAGAGGCTATAGCAATATCTGGGATTGAGTTAGCCAAAACAAAAGCGGATATTTCCGGTTTCATCCAGTCAGATCCGGACAAACTGGTGTGGAATTCATATGCAATGGACCAACAAAATCACAGTAAAAATGGTTTCTGAGAAAAGCAAAGTCTTTTCGTTAGGCAAGTGGATAAAATGTCATCTATACAAACAGAAATATCATGTTTGTTTGCCGCAGTTCCTCTAGGATTCTCCCTAGAAAATAATAATGTGTAGAGCTGGTGTCCACATGATAAACCAATTAGTGTTTCAATGGTACAAAATTAAATGTTCCCTGATAAAAACATTTAAAACAATAAAGTCTGTAGATAATATCCAGAAAACACAAACACAGAGGCTTTCACAATATTTCGGATTGAGTTAGCCAAAACACAACCGGATATTTCTGGTTTCATCCAGTCATATTCGGACAAAGTGCTTTGGAATTCGTATGCAATGGACTGAGAAAATCAGAGTAAAAATGGTTTTGGAGAAAACCAAAGTCTTTTCATTAGGCAAGTGCATAAAACGTCATCTATACAAACAGAAATATCATGTATGTTTGTCGCAGTTCCTCTAGCTTTCTCCGTAGAAAATACTAATATGTAGTGCTGGTGTCTCCATGTGGAACCAATTACTGTATCCAAGTTCAAAATTAAATGTTCCCTGAAAACAAAAACATTCAAAACAATAAAGTCCGTGTATAATATGAGGAATACACAAACACAGAGGCTGTCGCAATATCTGGGATTGAGTTAGCCAAAACACAACTGGATATTTCTGGATTCATCCAGTCATATCTGGACAAAGTGGTGTGGAATTCGCATGCAATGGACCAAAAAAATCACAATAAAAATGGTTTGGAGAAAAGCAAAGTCTTTTCGTTAGACAAGTGCATAAAGTGTCATCGATAGAAACCGAAATATCATGTTTTTTTGCCGCAGTTCCTCTAGCTTTCTCCATAGAAAATACTAATATGTAGTGCTGGTGTCTCCATGTTTAACCAATTAGTGTTTCCAAGCCCAAAAATAATGTTCCCTGAAAAAAACCATTCAAAACCACAAAGTCCGTGGATAATATCAGGAATGCACACACAAAGATGCTGTAGCAATATCTGGGATTGAGTTAGCCAAAACAAAACCGGATAATTCTGGTTTCATCCAGTCATATCTGGACAAAGTTTTGTGGAATTTGAATGCAATGGACCAAAAATATCAGAGTAAAAATGGTTTTGGAGGAAAGCAAAGTCTTTTCTTTAGGGAAGGCATAAAATGTCATCAATACAAACAGAAATATCATGTTTGTTTGCCGCAGTTCCTCTAGCTTTCTCCCTAGAAAATATGAATACGGAGAGCAGGTGTCTCCATGTGGAACCAACTAAGGTTTCCAAGCACAAAAGTAAATGTTCCCTGAAAAAAATAACATTCAAAATAATAGAGTCCGTGGATAATATCAGGAATACACAAACACCGAGGTTGTAGCAATTCTTCAGATTTGATTATCCAAAACACAGCCAGATATATCTGGACTCATCCAGTCATATCCGAATTAAGTGGTGTGGAATTCGTATGCAATGGACCGAGAAAATCACAGTAAAAATGGTTTTGGAGAAAAGCAAAGTCTTTTCATTAGGCAAGTGCATAAAATGTCATCTATACAAACAGAAATATCATGTTTGTTGGCCGCAGTTCCTCTAGCTTTCTCCCTAGAAAATACGAATGTGTAGAGCTGGTGTCTCCATGTGGAACCAATTAGTGTTTCCAAGCTGAAAATGAAATGTTCCCTGAAAAAAAAACATTGAAAAATATAAATTCCATGGAAAATATCAGGAATACACAAATACAGAGGCTGTAGCAATATTCGGATTGAGTTAGCCAAAACACAACCAGATATTTCTGGATTCATCCAGTCATATCCGAACTAAGTGGTGTGGAATTCGTATGCAATGGACCGAGAAAATCACAGTAAAAATGGTTTTGGAGAAAAGCAAAGTCTTTTCATTAGGCAAGTGCATAAAATATCATCTATACAAACAGAAATATCATGCTTCTTTGCCGCAATTCCTCTAGGTTTCTCCCTGGAAAATACGGATGTGTAGAGCTGGTGTCTCCATGTGGAACGAATTATTGTTTCCAAGCACAAAATAAAATGTTCCCCGAAAAAAAACTTTCAAAAAATAAAGTCCATGGATAATATCAGGAATACACAAACACAGAGGCTGTAGCAATATCTGGGATTGAGTTAGCCAAAACAAAACCGGATATCCAGTTTCATCCAGTCATATCCGGACAAATTGGTTTGGAATTCATATGCAATGGACCAAGAAAATCACAGTAAAAATGGTTTTGGAGAAAAGCAAAGTCTTTTCTTTAGGAAAGTGCATAAAATGTCATCTAGACAAACAGAAATATCAAGTTTGTTTACCGCAGTTCCTCTAGCTTTCTCCCTAGAAAATATGAATGTGTAGAGCTGGTGTCTCCATGTGGAACCAATTACTTTATCCAAGCTCAAAATAAAATGTTCCCCGATGAAAAATATTCAAAACAATAAAGTCTGGGATAATATACAGAAAAAGCTAACACAGGCTGTAGCAATATCTGGGAGTATGTTAGGCAAAACAAAACAGGATATTTCCGGTTTAATGCACTCATACGCGGACAAACTTGTGTGGAATTCGTATGCAATGGATCGTTAAAATCACAGTAAAATGGTTTTGGAGAAAAGCAAAGTCATTTCGTTAGGCAAGTGGATAAAATGTCATCTACACAAACATAAATATCATGTTTGTAGGCCGCATTCCTCTAGCATTCTCCAGAGAAAATACGAATTTGTAGAGCTGGTGTTCACATGATGAACCAATGAGTGTTTCAACGGTACAAAATTAAATGTTCCCCGATAAAAACATTTAAAACAATAAAGTCTGTAGATAATATCCAGGAAACACAAACACAGAGGCTTTCACAATATTTCGGATTGAGTTAGCCAAAACACAACCCTATATTTCTGGTTTCATCTAGTCATATTCCGACAAAGTGCTTAGGAATTCGTATGCAATGGACCGAGAAAATCAGAGTAAAAATGTTTTTGGAGAAAAGCAAAGTCTTTTCATTAGGCAAGTGCATAAAATGTCATCTAGACCAACAGAAATATCATGTTTGTTTGTCGCAGTTCCTCTAGCTTTCTCCGTAGAAAATACTAATATGTAGTGCTGGTGTCTCCATGTGGAACCAATTACTTTATCCAAGCTCAAAATTAAATGTTCCCTGAAAAAAAAAACATTCAAAACAATAAAGTCCGTGTATAATATGAGGAATACACAAACACAGAGGCTGTCGCAATATCTGGGATTGAGTTAGCCAAAACACAACTGGATGTTTCTGGATTCATCCAGTCATATCCGGACAAAGTGGTGTGGAATTCGCATGCAATGGACCGAAAAAATCACAGTAAAAATGGTTTTGGAGAAAAGCAAAGTCTTTTCGTTAGGCAAGTGCATAAAGTGTCATCGATAGAAACCGAAATATCATGTTTGTTCGCCACAGTTCCTCTAGCTTTCTCCCTAGAAAATACGGATGTGTAGAGCTGGTGTCTCCATGTTTAACCAATTAGTGTTTCCAAGCCCAAAATCAAATGTTCCCTGAAAAAAAACCATTCAAAACCATAAAGTCCGTGGATAATGTCAGGAATGCACAAACAAAGATGCTGTAGCAATATCTGGGATTGAGTTAGCCAAAACAAAACCGGATATTTCTGGTTTCATCCAGTCATATCCGGACAAAGTTGTGTGAAATTCGCATGCAATGAACCGAGAAAATCAGAGTAAAAATGGTTTTGGAGAAAAGCAAAGTCTTTTCTTTAGGGAAGGCATAAAATGTCATCTAGACAAACAGAAATATCATGTTTGTGTGCCGCAGTTCCTCTAGCTTTCTCCCTAGAAAATACGAATGTGTAGAGCAGGTGTCTCCATGTGGAACCAACTAGTGTTTCCAAGCACAAATGTAAATGTTCCCTGAAAAAAATAACATTCAAAATAATAGAGTCCGTGGATAATATCAGGAATAAACAAACACCGAGGTTGTAGCAATCTTTCAGATTGAATTATCCAAAACACAACGAGATATTTCTGGATTCATCCAGTCATATCCGAACTAACTGGTGTGGAATTCGTATGCAATGGACCGAGAAAATCACAGTAAAAATGGTTTTGGAGAAAAGCAAAGTCTTTATGTTAGCCAAGTGCATAAAATGTCATCTATACAAACAGAAATATCAAGTTTGTTTGCCGCAGTTCCTCTAGGTTTCTCCCTAGAAAATACGAATGTATAGAGCTGGTGTCTCCATGATACCAATTAGTGTTTCAACGGTACAAAATTAAATGTTCCCAGATAAACCATTCAAATTATAAAGTCCATCGATAATATCCAGAAAACACAAACACAGATGCTTTCACAATATTTCGTATTGAGTTAGCGAAAACACAACCGGATATTTCTGTTTCAATCCAGTCATATTCGGACAAAGTGCTTAGGAATTCGTATGCAATGGATCGAGAAAATCACAGTAAAAATGATTTTGGAGAAAAGCAAAGTCTTTTCGTTAGGCAAGTGCATAAAATGTCATCTATACAAACAGAAATATCATGTTTGTTTGTCGCAGTTCCTCTAGCTTTCTCCCTAGAAACTACGAATATGTTCAGCTGGTGTCCCCGTGATGAATGAATTAAAGATTCTACGTTACAAAATTAAATGTTCCCTGTTAAAACATTCAAAACAATAAACTCCATTGATAATATCCAGAAAACACAAACACAGAGGCTGTAGCAATACCGGATATTGCTGGTTTCATCCAGTCATATCAGGTAAACTGGTGTGGAATTCGTATGCAATGGACCGAGAAAATTACAGTAAAATTGGTTTTGGAGGAAAGCAAAGTCTTTTCGTTAGGCAAGTGCATAAAATGTCATCTACAGAAAAGGAAATGTCATGTTTGTTTGCCGCAGTTCCTCTAGCTTTCTCCCCAGAAAATACGAATATGTTCACCTGGTGTCCCCATGATGAACCAAATGAAGTTTCTGCGGTACAAAATTAAATGTTCCCTGATAAATACATTCAAAGCAATAAACTCCATCGATAGTATCCAGAAAACACAAACACAGATTTTTTCACAATATTTTGGATTGAGTTAGCCAAAAGACAACCGGATATTTCTGCTTTCATCTGGTCATATCCGGACAAACTCTTGTGGAATTCGTATGCACTGGGCTGAGAAAATCAGAGTAAAATGGTTTTGGAGAAAAGCAAAGTCTTTTCGTTAGGCAAGTGCATCAAATGTCATCTAGACAAACACAAATATCATGGTTGTTTGCCGCAGTTCCTCTAGCTTTCTCCCTAGAAAATACGAATGAGTAGAGCTGGTGTCTCCATGTGGAAACAATTAGTGTTTCAATCGTACAAAATTAAATGTTCCCTGATAAAAAAACATTCAAAACAATAAAGTCCATGAATAACATCAGGAATACAGAAACACAGAGGCTGTAGCAATATCTGGGATTGAGTTAGCCAAAACGAAACCGGATATTTCCGGTTTCATCCAGTCATGTCCGGACAAACTGTTGTGGAATTCGTATGCAATGGACTGAGAAAATCACAGTAAAAATGGTTTTGCAGAATACAAAGTCTTTTCGTTAGGCAAGTGCATAAAATGTCATCTATACAAACAGAAATATCATGTTTGTTTGCCGCAGTTCCTCTAGCTTTCTCCCCAGAAAATACGAATATGTTCAGCTGGTGTCCCCATGATGAACCAATTGAAGTTTCTGCGGTACAAAATTAAATGTTCCCTGATAAATACATTCAAAACAATAAAGTCCATCGATAATATCCAGAAAACACAAACACAGAGGCTTTCACAATATTTCGGATTGAGTTAGCCAAAACACAACCGGATATTTCTGGTTTCATCCAGTCATATCCGGAAAAAGTGGTGTGGAATTCGTATGCAATGGACCAAGAAAATCACAGTAAAAATGGTTTTGGAGAAAAGCAAAGTCTTTTCATTAGGCAAGTGCATAAAATGTCATCTAGACAAACACAAATATCATGGTTGTTTGCCGCAGTTCCTCTAGCTTTCTCCCTAGAAAATACAAATATGTTCAGCTGGTGTCTCCATGTGGAACCAACTAGTGATTCCTAGGACAAAATTAAGTATTCCCGGATAAAAAACATTCAAAACAATAAAGTCCTTGCATAATATCAGGAATACACAAACACAGAGGCTGTAGCAATATCTGGGATTGAGTTAGCCAAAACAAAACGGGATATTTCCGGTTTCATCCAGTCATGTCCGGAAAAACTGTTGTGGAATTCGTATGCAATGGACTGAGAAAATCACAGTAAAAATGGTTTTGCAGAAAAACAAAGTCTTTTCGTTAGGCAAGTGCATAAAATGTCATCTATACAAACAGAAATGTCATGTTTGTTTGCCGCAGTTCCTCTAGCTTTCTCCCCAGAAAATACGAATATGTTCACCTGGTGTCCCCATGAGGAACCAATTGAAGTTTCTGCCGTACAAAATTAAATGTTCCCTGATAAAAACATTCAAAACAATAAAGTCCATCGATAATATCCAGAAAACACAAACACAGAGGCTTTCATAATATTTCGGATTGAGTTAGCCAAAACACAACCGGATATTTCTGGTTTCATCCAGTCATATCCGGAAAAAGTGGTGTAGAATTCGTATGCAATGGACCGAGAAAATCACAGTAAAAATGGTTTTGGAGAAAAGCAAAGTCTTTTCGTTAGGCAAGTGCATAAAATGTCATCTATACAAACAGAAATATCATGTTTGTTTGTTTCAGTTCCTCTAGCTTTCTCCCTAGAAAATACAAATATGTTCAGCTGGTGTCTCCATGTGGAACCAACTAGTGATTCCTAGGACAAAATTAAGTATTCCCGGATAAAAAACATTCAAAACAATAAAGTCCTTGGATAATATCAGGAATACACAAACACAGAGGCTGTAGCAATATCTGGGATTGAGTCAGCAAAAAGAAAACTGGATATTTCCGGTTTCATCCAGTTATATCCGGTAAACTGGTGTGGAATTCGTATGCAATGGACCGAGATATTCACAGTAAAAATTCTTTGGGAGAAAAGCAAAGTCTTTTTGTTAGGCAAGTGCATAAAATGTCATCTATACAATCAGAAATATCATGTTTGTTTGCCGCAGTTCCTCTAGCTTTCTCCCTAGAGAATATGAATATGTAGGGTTGGTGTTCCCATGATGAACCAATTAGTGTTTCAACGGTACAAAATTAAATGTTCCCTGATAAAACATCCAAAACAATAAAATCCATCGTGAATATCCAGAAAAAACAAACACAGAGGCTTTCAAAATATTTCGGATTGGGTTAGCCTAAACACATCTGGATATTTCTGGTTTCATCCAGTCATAACCAGACAAACTGGTGTGGAATTCGTATGCAATGGACCGAGAAAATCACAGTAAAAATGGTTTGGAGAAAAGCAGAGTCTTTTCGATAGGAATTGCATAAAATGTCATCTATACAAACTGAAATATCATGTATGTTTGCAGCAGTTCCTCTAGTTTCTCTCTATAAAATACGATTGTGTAGAGGTGGTGTCTCCATGTGGAACCAATTAGTGATTCCAAGCACAAAATTAAATGTTCCCAGAGAAAAACATTCAAAACAATAAAGACCATGGATAATATCAGGAATACACAAACAGGGAGGCTTTAGCAATATCTGGGAATGAGTTAGCCAAAAAAAACCAGATATTTCTGTTTCAATTATTCATATCCTGACAAACTGGTGTGTAATTCATATGCAATGGAACGAGATATTCACAGTAACAATGATTTTGGAGTAAAGCAATGTCTTTTAGTGAAGAAGCTGCATAAAATATCATCTATACAAACAGAAATATCATGTCTGTTTGCCGCAGTTCCTCTAGCATTCTCCCTAGAAAATACGAATGTGTAGAGCTGGTGTCCCCATGATGAACCAATTAGTGTTTCAACGGTACAAAATGAAATGTTCCCTGATAAAAAACATTCATAACAATAAAGTCCATGGATAATTTCAGGAATACACAAACACAGAGGCTGTAGCAATATCTGGGATTGAATTAGCCAAGAAAAAACCGGATATTTCCCGTTTCATCCAGTCATATCCAGACAAACTGGTGTGGAATTCGTATGCAAGGCACCGAGAAAATCACAGTAAAAATGATTTTGGAGAAAAGCAAAGTCTTTTCGTTAGGCAAGTGCATAAAATGTCATCTATACAAACAGAAATATCATGTTTGTTTGTCGCAGTTCCTCTAGCTTTCTCCCTAGAAAATACGAATATGTTCAGCTGGTGTCCCCGTGATGAACGAATTAAAGATTCTACGTTACAAAATTAAATGTTCCCTGTTAAAACATTCAAAACAATAAACTCCATTGATAATATCCAGAAAACACAAACACAGAGGCTGTAGCAATATCTGGGATTCAGTTAGCCAAAACACAACCGGATATTGCTGGTTTCATCCAGTCATATCAGGTAAACTGGTGTGGAATTCGTATGCAATGGACCGAGAAAATTACAGTAAAATTGCTTTTGGAGAAAACCAAAGTCTTTTCGTTAGGCAAGTGCATAAAATGTCATCTACAGAAAAGGAAATGTCATGTTTGTTTGCCGCAGTTCCTCTAGCTTTCTCCCTAGAAAATACGAATATGTTCACCTGGTGTCCCCATGATGAACCAAATGAAGTTTCTGCGGTACAAAATTAAATGTTCCCTGATAAATACATTCAAAGCAATAAACTCCATCGATAGTATCCAGAAAACACAAACACAGAGGGTTTCACAATATTTCGGATTGAGTTAGCCAAAACACAACCGGATATTTCTGCTTTCATCCGGTCATATCTGGACAAACTCTTGTGGAATTCGTATGCACTGGGCTGAGAAAATCAGAGTAAAATGGTTTTGGAGAAAAGCAAAGTCTTTTCGTTAGGCAAGTGCATCAAATGTCATCTAGACAAACACAAATATCATGGTTGTTTGCCGCAGTTCCTCTAGCTTTCTCCCTAGAAAATACAAATATGTTCAGCTGGTGTCTCCATGTGGAACCAACTAGTGATTCCTAGGACAAAATTAAGTATTCCCGGATAAAAAACATTCAAAACAATAAAGTCCTTGCATAATATCAGGAATACACAAACACAGAGGCTGTAGCAATATCTGGGATTGAGTTAGCCAAAACAAAACAGGATATTTCCGGTTTCATCCAGTCATGTCCGGACAAACTGTTGTGGAATTCGTATGCAATGGACTGAGAAAATCACAGTAAAAATGATTTTGCAGAAAAACAAAGTCTTTTCGTTAGGCAAGTGCATAAAATGTCATCTATACAAACAGAAATACCATGTTTGTTTGCCGCAGTTCCTCTAGCTTTCTCCCCAGAAAATACGAATATGTTCAGCTGGTGTCCCCATGATGAACCAATTAAAGTTTCTGCGGTACAAAATTAAATGTTCCCTGATAAAAACATTCAAAACAATAAAGTCCATCGATAATATCCAGAAAACACAAACACAGAGGCTTTCACAATATTTCGGATTGAGTTAGCCAAAACAAAACCGGAGATTTCTGGTTTCATCCAGTCTTATCTGGACAAAGTGGTGTGGAATTCGTATGCAATGGACCGAGATATTCACAGTAAAAATTCTTTGGGAGAAAAGCAAAGTCTTTTTGTTAGGCAAGTGCATAAAATGTCATCTATACAATCAGAAATATCATGTTTGTTTGCCGCAGTTCCTCTAGCTTTCTCCCTAGAGAATATGAATATGTAGGGTTGGTGTTCCCATGATGAACCAATTAGTGTTTCAACGGTACAAAATTAAATGTTCCCTGATAAAACATCCAAAACAATAAAATCCATCGTGAATATCCAGAAAAAACAAACACAGAGGCTTTCAAAATATTTCGGATTGGGTTAGCCTAAACACATCTGGATATTTCTGGTTTCATCCAGTCATATCCAGACAAACTGGTGTGGAATTCGTATGCAATGGACCGAGAAAATCACAGTAAAAATGGTTTGGAGAAAAGCAGAGTCTTTTCGATAGGAATTGCATAAAATGTCATCTATACAAACTGAAATATCATGTATGTTTGCAGCAGTTCCTCTAGTTTCTCTCTATAAAATACGATTGTGTAGAGGTGGTGTCTCCATGTGGAACCAATTAGTGATTCCAAGCACAAAATTAAATGTTCCCAGAGAAAAACATTCAAAACAATAAAGACCATGGATAATATCAGGAATACACAAACAGGGAGGCTTTAGCAATATCTGGGAATGAGTTAGCCAAAAAAAACCAGATATTTCTGTTTCAATTATTCATATCCTGACAAACTGGTGTGTAATTCATATGCAATGGAACGAGATATTCACAGTAACAATGATTTTGGAGTAAAGCAATGTCTTTTAGTGAAGAAGCTGCATAAAATATCATCTATACAAACAGAAATATCATGTCTGTTTGCCGCAGTTCCTCTAGCATTCTCCCTAGAAAATACGAATGTGTAGAGCTGGTGTCCCCATGATGAACCAATTAGTGTTTCAACGGTACAAAATGAAATGTTCCCTGATAAAAAACATTCATAACAATAAAGTCCATGGATAATTTCAGGAATACACAAACACAGAGGCTGTAGCAATATCTGGGATTGAATTAGCCAAGAAAAAACCGGATATTTCCCGTTTCATCCAGTCATATCCAGACAAACTGGTGTGGAATTCGTATGCAAGGCACCGAGAAAATCACAGTAAAAATGATTTTGGAGAAAAGCAAAGTCTTTTCGTTAGGCAAGTGCATAAAATGTCATCTATACAAACAGAAATATCATGTTTGTTTGTCGCAGTTCCTCTAGCTTTCTCCCTAGAAAATACGAATATGTTCAGCTGGTGTCCCCGTGATGAACGAATTAAAGATTCTACGTTACAAAATTAAATGTTCCCTGTTAAAACATTCAAAACAATAAACTCCATTGATAATATCCAGAAAACACAAACACAGAGGCTGTAGCAATATCTGGGATTCAGTTAGCCAAAACACAACCGGATATTGCTGGTTTCATCCAGTCATATCAGGTAAACTGGTGTGGAATTCGTATGCAATGGACCGAGAAAATTACAGTAAAATTGCTTTTGGAGAAAACCAAAGTCTTTTCGTTAGGCAAGTGCATAAAATGTCATCTACAGAAAAGGAAATGTCATGTTTGTTTGCCGCAGTTCCTCTAGCTTTCTCCCTAGAAAATACGAATATGTTCACCTGGTGTCCCCATGATGAACCAAATGAAGTTTCTGCGGTACAAAATTAAATGTTCCCTGATAAATACATTCAAAGCAATAAACTCCATCGATAGTATCCAGAAAACACAAACACAGAGGGTTTCACAATATTTCGGATTGAGTTAGCCAAAACACAACCGGATATTTCTGCTTTCATCCGGTCATATCTGGACAAACTCTTGTGGAATTCGTATGCACTGGGCTGAGAAAATCAGAGTAAAATGGTTTTGGAGAAAAGCAAAGTCTTTTCGTTAGGCAAGTGCATCAAATGTCATCTAGACAAACACAAATATCATGGTTGTTTGCCGCAGTTCCTCTAGCTTTCTCCCTAGAAAATACAAATATGTTCAGCTGGTGTCTCCATGTGGAACCAACTAGTGATTCCTAGGACAAAATTAAGTATTCCCGGATAAAAAACATTCAAAACAATAAAGTCCTTGCATAATATCAGGAATACACAAACACAGAGGCTGTAGCAATATCTGGGATTGAGTTAGCCAAAACAAAACAGGATATTTCCGGTTTCATCCAGTCATGTCCGGACAAACTGTTGTGGAATTCGTATGCAATGGACTGAGAAAATCACAGTAAAAATGATTTTGCAGAAAAACAAAGTCTTTTCGTTAGGCAAGTGCATAAAATGTCATCTATACAAACAGAAATACCATGTTTGTTTGCCGCAGTTCCTCTAGCTTTCTCCCCAGAAAATACGAATATGTTCAGCTGGTGTCCCCATGATGAACCAATTAAAGTTTCTGCGGTACAAAATTAAATGTTCCCTGATAAAAACATTCAAAACAATAAAGTCCATCGATAATATCCAGAAAACACAAACACAGAGGCTTTCACAATATTTCGGATTGAGTTAGCCAAAACAAAACCGGAGATTTCTGGTTTCATCCAGTCTTATCTGGACAAAGTGGTGTGGAATTCGTATGCAATGGACCGAGAAAATCACAGTACAAATGGTTTTGGAGAAAAGCAAAGTCTTTTCATTAGGCAAGTACATAAAATGTCATCGATACAAACAGAAATATCATGTTTGTTTGCGCAGTTCCTCTAGCTTTCTCCCTAGAAAATAGGAATGTGTAGAGCTGGTGTCTCCATGTGGAACCTATTACTGCATCCAAGCTCAAAATAAAATGTTCCCCGATAGAAAACATTCAAAAAATAAATTCCATTGATAATATCCAGAAAACACAAACACAGAGGCTTTCACAATATTTCGGATTCAGTTAGCCTAAACACAACCGGATATTTCTGGTTTCATCCAATGATATCCAGACAAAGTGGTGTGGAATTGTTATGCAATGGACCGAGCAAATCACAGTAAAAATGGATTTGGAGAATAGCAAAGTCTTTTCGTTAGGCAAGTGAATAAAATGTCATCTATACAAACAGAAATATTATGTTTGTTTGCCACAGTTCCTCTAGCTTTCTCCCTAGAAAATAAAAATGTGTAGAGTTGGTGTTCCCATGATTAACCAATTGAAGTTTCTACGGTACAAAATTAAATATTCCCAGAGAAAAACATTCAAAACAATAGTGTCCATCCATAATATCCAGAAAACACAAACAAAGAAGCTTTCACAATATTTTGGATTGAGTTTGCTAAAACACAACCGGAGATTTCTGGATTTATCCAATCATATCCGGACAAAGTGGTGTGGAATTCGGATGCAATGGACCGAGAACATCACAGTAAAAATGGCTTTGGAGAAAAGCAAAGTCTTTTCGTTAGGCAAGTGCATAAAATGTCATCTAGACAAACAGAAATATCATGGTTGTTTACCGCAGTTCCTCTAGCTTTCTCCCTAGAAAATAGGAATGTGTAGAGCTGGTGTCTCCATGTGGAACCAACTAGTGATTCCTAGGACAAAATTAAGTATTCCCGGATAAAAAAACATTCAAAACAATAAAGTCCTTGGATAATATCAGGAATACACAAACACAGAGGCTGTAGCAATATCTGGGATTGAGTTAGCAAAAAGAAAACTGGATGTTTCCGGTTTCATCCATTCACATCCTGACAAACTGGTGTGGAATTAGTATGCAATGGACCGAGAAAATCACAGTAACAATGGTTTTTGAGCAAAGCAATGTCTTTTAGTGAGGCAAGTGCATAAAATGTCATCTATACAAACAGAAATATCATGTTTGTTTGCCGCAGTTCCTCTAGCTTTCTCCCTAGAAAATACGAATACGTAGAGCTGGTGTCTCCCTGTGAAACCAGTTACTGTATACAAGCTCAAAAAAATATGCCCCAATAAAAAACATTCCTAAAAATAAAGTCTGTGGATAATATCCAGAAAACACAAACACAGAGGCTGTAGCAATATTTGGGATTGAGTTAGCCAAAACAAATCCGGATATTTCTGGTTTCATCCAGTCATGTCCGGACAAACTGGTGTTGAATTCGTATGCAACGGACCGATTAAATCACAGTAAAAATGGTTTGGAGAAAAGCAGAGTCTTTTTGTTATGGTAGTGCATAAAATGTCATCCAAACAAACAGAAATATCATGTGTGTTTGCCGCAGTTCCTCCAGCTTTCTCCCTAGAAATTACGAATGTGTAGAGCTGGAGTCTGCATGTGGATCCAATTAGTGTTTCCAACCACATAATTAAATGTTCACTGAAAAAAGCATTCAAAAAAAATAAAGTCCGTGGATAAAATCCGGAATACACAAACACAGAGGTTTTCAGAATATTTCTGATTGAGTTATCCAAAACACACCCAGATATTTCTGGATTCATCCAGTCATATCCGGACAAAGTGGTGTGGAATTCGTATGCAATGGACCGAGAACATCACCGTAAAAATGGCTTTGGAGAAAAGCAAAGTCTTTTCGTTAGGCAAGTGCATAAAATGTCATCTATACCAACAGAAATACCATGTTTGTTTGTTGCAGTTCCTCTAGCTTTCTCCCCAGAAAATAGGAATGTATAGAGCTGGTGTCCCCATGTGGAACCAATAAGTGTTTCCAAGATCAAAAGAAAATGTTCCCTGATAAAAAACATTCAATACAATAAAGTCCGTGGATAATATCAGGAATACACAAACACAGAGGCTGCAGCAATATTTGGGATTGAGTTAGCCAAAAAAATCCCCAATATTTCCGGTTTCATGCAGTCATATCCGGACACAGTGGTGTGGAATTCCTATGCAATGGGCTGAGAAAATCACAGTAAAAATGCCTTTGCAGAAAAGCAAAGTCTTTTCGTTAGGCAAGTGCATAAAATGTCATCTAGACAAACAGAAATACCATGCTTGTTTGTTGCAGTTCCTCTAGCTTTCTCCCTAGAAAATATGAATATATAGTGCTGGTGTCTCCATATGGAACCAATTACTGTATCCAAGCTCAACATAAAATATTCCCTGGTAAAAAACGTTCAAAACAATAAATTCCGTGGATAATAACCGGAAAACACAAACACAGAGGCTGTAGCAATATCTGGGATTCAGAGAGCCAAAACAAAACCGGATATATCCGGTTTCATCCACTCAATCCGGACAAACTTGTGTGGAATTCGTATGCAATGGACCGAGAAAATCACAGTAAAAATGGTTTGGAGGAAAGCAAAGACTTTTCGTTAGGTAGTGCATAAAATGTAATCTATACAAAGAAATATCATGTTTGTTTGCCGCAGTTCCTCTAGCTTTCTCCCTAGAAAATTGGAATGTGTAGAGCTGGTGTCCCCATGATGAACCAATTAGTGTTTCTACGGTACAAAAATAAGAGTTCCCTGATAAAAATATTCAAACAATACAGTCCATCGATAATATTCAGAAAACACAAACAAAGAGTCTTTCATAATATTTCGGATTCAGTTAGCCAAAACACAACCGGATATTTCTGATTTCATCCAGTCATATCCGGACAAAGTGCTTTGGAATTCGTATGCAATGCACCGAGAAAATCACAGTAGAAATTTTTTGGGGAAAAGCAACGTATTTTCGTTAGGCAAGTGCATAAAACGTCATCTATACAAACAGAAATAACATGTTTGTTTGCCACAGTTCCTCTAATTTCTCCCTAGGAATTACGAATTTGTAGAGTTGGTGTCTCCATGTGGAACCAATTCCTGTATCCAAGCTCAAAATGAAATGTGCTCCGATAAAAAACATTCAAAACAATAAAGTCCATCGATAATATCCAGAAAACACAAACACAGAGGCTGTAGCAATATCTTTGACTGAGTTAGCCAAAACACAACCGGATATTTCTGGTTTCATCCAGTCATATCCAGACAAAGTGGTGTGGAATTCGTATAAAATGAAGCAAAAAAATCACAGTAGAAATGGTTTTGGAGAAAAGCAAAGTCTTTTTGTTAGGCAAATACATAAAATGTCATCTATACAAACAGAAATACCATGTTTGTTTGCCGCAGTTCCTCTAGCGTTCTCCCTAGAAAATACGAATGTGTAGAGCTGGTGTCCCCATGATGAACCAATTAGTGATTCGACGGTACAAATTTACATGTTCCCTGATAAAAACATTCAAAACAATAAAGCCCATCAATAATATCCAGAAAACACAAACACAGAGGCTTTCACAATATTTCGGATTGAGTTAGCCAAAACACAACCGGATATTTCTGTTTTCATCCAGACATATCCAGACAAACTGGTGTGGAATTCGTATGCAATGGACCGAGATATTCACAGTAAAAATGGTTTTGGAGAAAAGCAAAGTCTTTTCGTTAGGCAAATGTATAAAATGCCATATACACAAACAGAAATATCATGTTTGTTTTCCACAGTGCCTCTAGCTTTCTCCCTAGAAAATACGTATATGTTCAGCTGGTGCTCCCATGATGAACCAATTAGTGTTTCAACGGTACAAAATGAAATGTTCCCTGATAAAAACATTCCAAATAATAAGTCCATCGATAATATCCAGAAAGCACAAACACAGAGGCTGTAGCAATATGTCGGACTGAGTTAGCCAAAACACAACCGGATATTTCTGGTTTCATCCAGTCATATCCTGACAAACTTGCTTGGAATTCGTATGCAATGGACCAAGAAAATCACAATAAAAATGGTTTTGGAGAAAACCAAAGTCTTTTCGTTAGGCAAGTGCATAAACTGTCATCTAGACAAACAGAAATATCATGTTTGTTTGCTGCAGTTCCTCTAGATTGCTCCCTAGAAAATACGAATTCGTAGAGCTGGTGTCCCCATGATGAACCAATTAGTGTTTCAAAGATCACAATAAAATGTTGCCTGATAAAAAAATATTCAGGCCGGCGCCGCGGCTCAACAGGCTAATCCTCCACCTTGCGGCGCCGGCACACCGGGTTCTAGTCCCGGTCGGGGCACCTATCCTGTCCCGGTTGCCCCTCTTCCAGGCCAGCTCTCTGCTGTGGCCAGGGAGTGCAGTGGAGGATGGCCCAAGTGTTTGGGCTCTGCACCCCATGGGAGACCAGGATAAGCACCTGGCTCCTGCCATGGGAACAGCGCGGTGCCCCGGCCGCAGCGCGCTACCGCGGCGGCCATTGGAGGGTGAACCAACGGCAAAAGGAAGACCTTTCTCTCTGTCTCTCTCTCTCACTGTCCACTCTGCCTGTCAAAAAAAAATATTCAAAACAATAAACTCTGTGGATAATATCAGGAATACACAAACACAGAGTCTGTAGCAATATCTGGGATTGAGTTAGCCAAAACAAAACAGGATATTTCTGGTTACATCCAATCATATCCGGACAACGTGGTTTGGAATTCGTATGCAATGGACCTAGAAAATCACAGTAGAAATGGTTTTGGGGAAAAGCAAAGTCTTTTCGTTAGGCAAGTGCATAAAATGTCATCTATACAAACAGAAATATCATGTTTGTTTGCCACAGTTCATCTAGTTTTCTCCCTAGAAAATAAGAATGTGTAGAGGTGTTGTCCGCATGATGAACCAATTAGTGTTTCAATGGTACAAAATTAAATGTTCCCTGATAAAAATACTCAAAACAATAAAGTCCATTGATAATATTCAGAAAACACAAACACAGAGGCTGTAGCAATATGTGGGATTCAGTTAGTCAAAACAAACCGGATATTTCTGGTTTCATCCAGTCATCCGGACAAACTGGTGTGGAATTCATATGCAATGGACCGAGAAAATCACAGTAAAAATGCTTTTGGAGAAAAGCAAAGCCTTTCGTTACGCATGTGCATAAAACGTCATCTACAAAAACAGAAATATCATGTTTGTTTGCCGCAGTTCCTCTAGCTTTCTCCCTAGAAAATACGAATGTGTAGAGCTGGTGTCCCCATGATGAACCAATTAGTGTTTCTACGGTACAAATTAAATGTTCCCTGATAAAAATATTCAAACCATACAGTCCATCGATAATATTCAGAAAACACAAACAAAGAGTCTTTCATAATATTTCTGATTCAGTTAGCCAAATCACAACCGGATATTTCTGGTTTCATCCAGTCATATCCGGACAAAGTGCTTTGGAATTCGTATGCAATGCACCGAGAAAATCACAGTAGAAATTTTTTGGGGAAAAGCAACGTATTTTCGTTAGGCAAGTGCATAAAACATCATCTATACAAACAGAAATAACATGTTTGTTTGCCACAGTTCCTCTAATTTCTCCCTAGGAATTACGAAATTGTAGAGTTGGTGTCTCCATGTGGAACCAATTCCTGTATCCAAGCTCAAAATGAAATGTGCTCCGATAAAAAACATTCAAAACAATAAAGTCCATCGATAATATCCAGAAAACACAAACACAGAGGCTGTAGCAATATCTTTGACTGAGTTAGCCAAAACACAACCGGATATTTCTGGTTTAATCCAGTCATATCCAGACAAAGTGGTGTGGAATTCATATAAAATGAAGCAAAAAAATCACAGTAAAAATGGTTTTGGAGAAAAGCAAAGTCTTTTTGTTAGGCAAATACATAAAATGTCATCTATACAAACAGAAATACCATGTTTGTTTGCCGCAGTTCCTCTAGCGTTCTCCCTAGAAAATACGAATGTGTAGAGCTGGTGTCCCCATGATGAACCAATTAGTGATTCGACGGTACAAATTTACATGTTCCCTGATAAAAACATTCAAAACAATAAAGCCCATCAATAATATCCAGAAAACACAAACACAGAGGCTTTCCAATATTTTGGATTGAGTTAGCCAAAACACAACCGGATATTTCTGTTTTCATCCAGTCATATCCAGACAAACTGGTGTGGAATTCGTATGCAATGGACCGAGATATTCACAGTGAAAATGGTTTTGCAGAAAAACAAAGTCTTTTCATTAGGCAAGTGCATAAAATGTCATCTATACAAACAGGAATATCATGTTTGTATGCCGCAGTTCCTCTAGCTTTCTCCCTAGAAAAAACGAATATGTTCAGCTGGTGTCTCCATGTGGATCCAATTACTGTATCCAAGCTCAAAATAAAATGCTCCCCGATAAAAAACATTCAAAAAAATAAAATCCCTTGATAATATCCAGAAAATACAAACAGAGTGTCTGTAGCAATATCTGGGATTGAGTTAGCCAAAACAAAACAGGATATTTCTGTTTTCATCCAGTCATATCCAGACAAACTGGTGTGGAATTCGTATGCAATGGACCGAGAAAATCACAGTAAAAATGGTTTTGGAGAAAAGCAAAGTCTTTTCATTAGGCAAGTGCATAAAATGTCATCTATACAAACAGAAATATCATGTTTGTTTCCCGCAGTTCCTCTTGTTTTCTCCCTAGAAAATAACAATGTGTAGAGCTGGTGTCTCCACGTGTTTCTACAGTACAAAATTAAATGTTCCCTGATAAAAACATTCAAAACAATAAAGTCCATCGATAATAGCCAGAAAACACAAACACAGAGGCTTTCACAATATTTCGGTTTGAGTTAGAAAAAACAAACCCGGATATTTCTGGTTTCATCCAGTCATATCCGGACAAAGTGGTGTGGAATTCGTATGCATTGGGCTACTATAATCAGAGTAAAATGATTTTAGAAAAAAGCAAAGTCTTGTCGTTAGGCAAGTGCATAAAAAATCATCGATACAAACAGAAGTATCAGGTTTCTTTGCCACAGATCCTCTAGCTTTCTCCCTAGAAAATACGAATATGTTCACTGGTGTCTCCATATGGAACCAATTACTGTATCCAAGCTCAACATAAAATATTCCCCTGTAAAAAACGTTCAAAACAATAAATTCTGTGGAAAATATCCGGAAAACACAAACACAGAGGCTGTAGCAATATCTGGGATTAAGTTAGCCAAAACAAAACCGGATATATCTGGTTTCATCCACTCAATCCGGACAAACTTGTGTGGAATTCGTATGCAATGGACCGAGAAAATGACAGTAAAAATGGTTTTGGAGGAAAGCAAAGACTTTTCGTTAGGTAGTGCATAAAATGTCATCTATACAAAGAAATATCATGTTTGTTTGCCGCAGTTCCTCTAGCTTTCTCCCTAGAAAATACGAATGTGTAAAGCTGGTGTTCCCATGATGAACCAATTAGTGTTTCTACAGTACAAACTTAATTGGTCCCTGATAAAATTATTCAAAAAATAAAGTCCATCGATAATATCCAGAAAACAGAAACACAGAGGCTTTCACAATATTTCAGATTGAGTTAGCCAAACACGACAGGATATTTCCCGTTTCATCCAGTCATATCCGGACAAAGTGGTGAGGAATTCTTATGCAATGGACCAAGAAAATCAAAGAAAAAATAGTTTTGGAGAAAAGCAAAGTCTTTTCGTTAGGAAGAGCATAAAATCTCATCTATACAAACAGAAATATCATGTTTGTTTGCCGCAGTTCCTCTAGCTTTCTCCCTAGAAAATACGAATGTCTACAGCTGGTGTTCTCATCATGAAGCAATTAGTGTTTCAACGGTACAAAATTAAATGTTCCCTGATAAAAACATTCAAAACAATAGAGTCCGTCAATAATATCCAGAAAACACAAACACAGTGGCTTTCACAATATTTTGGATTGAGTTAGCCAAAACAAAACCGGATATTTCTGTTTTCATCCACTCATATCCGGACAAACTGGTGTGGAATTCAGATGCAATGGACCGAGAAAATCACAGTAAAAATGGTTTTGGAGAAAAGCAAAGTCTTTTCGCTGGGCAAATGCATAAAATGTCATCTATACCAATAGAAATATCATGTTTGTTTGTCGCAGTTCCTCTAGCTCTCTCCCTAGAATATAGGAATGTGCAGAGCTGGTGTCTCCATGTGGAACCAATTAGTGTTTCAAAGATCACAATAAAATGTTGCCTGATAAAAAAATATTCAAAACAATAAAGTCCGTTGATAATATCAGGAATACACAAACACAGAGGCTGTAGCAATATCAGGAATACACAAACACAGAGGCTGTAGCAATACACAAACACAGAGGCTGTAGCAATATCTGTAGCAATTTGGATTGAGTTAGCCAAAACAAAATCGAATATTTCCGGATTCATCAAGTCATATCCGGAAAAAGACGTTTGGAATTCGTATGCAATGGACCGAGAAAATCACAGTAAAAATGGTTTTGGAGAAAAGCAAAGTCTTTTCGTTAGGCAAATGTATAAAATGCCATCTACACAAACAGAAATATCATGTTTGTTTTCCACAGTGCCTCTAGCTTTCTCTCTAGAAAATACTTATATGTTCAGCTGGTGCTCCCATGATGAACCAATTAGTGTTTCAACGGTACAAAATGAAATGTTCCCGGATAAAAACATTCCAAACAATAAGTCCATCGATAATATCCAGAAAGCACAAACACAGAGGCTGTAGCAATATGTCGGACTGAGTTAGCCAAAACACAACCGGATATTTCTGTTTTCATCCAGTCATATCCAGACAAACTGGTGTGGAATTCGTATGCAATGGACCGAGATATTCACAGTAAAAATGGTTTTGGAGAAAAGCAAAGTCTTTTCATTAGGCAAGTGCATAAAATGTCATCTATACAAACAGGAATATCATGTTTGTTTGCCGCAGTTCCTCTAGCTTTCTCCCTAGAAAAAACGAATATGTTCAGCTGGTGTCTCCATGTGGATCCAATTACTGCATCCAAGCTCAAAATAAAATGCTCCCCGATAAAAAACATTCAAAACAATAAAGTCCTTGCATAATATCAGGAATACACAAACACAGAGGCTGTAGCAATATCTGGGATTGAGTTAGCCAAAACACAACCGGATATTTCTGGTTTCATCCAGTCATATCCTGACAAACTTGCTTGGAATTCGTATGCAATGTACCGAGAAAATCACAATAAAAATGGTTTTGGAGAAAACCAAAGTCTTTTCGTTAGGCAAGTGCATAAAATGTCATCTAGACAAACAGAAATATCATGTTTGTTTGCTGCAGTTCCTCTAGATTGCTCCCTAGAAAATACGAATTCGTAGAGCTGGTCTCCCCATGATGAACCAATTAGTGTTTCAAAGATCACAATAAAATGTTGCCTGATAAAAAAATATTCAGGCCGGCGCCGCGGCTCAACAGGCTAATCCTCCACCTTGCGGCGCCGGCACACCGGGTTCTAGTCCCGGTCGGGGCACCTATCCTGTCCCGGTTGCCCCTCTTCCAGGCCAGCTCTCTGCTGTGGCCAGGGAGTGCAGTGGAGGATGGCCCAAGTGTTTGGGCTCTGCACCCCATGGGAGACCAGGATAAGCACCTGGCTCCTGCCATCGGAACAGCGCGGTGCCCCGGCCGCAGCGCGCTACCGCGGCGGCCATTGGAGGGTGAACCAACGGCAAAAGGAAGACCTTTCTCTCTGTCTCTCTCTCTCACTGTCCACTCTGCCTGTCAAAAAAAAATATTCAAAACAATAAACTCTGTGGATAATATCAGGAATACACAAACACAGAGTCTGTAGCAATATCTGGGATTGAGTTAGCCAAAACAAAACAGGATATTTCTGGTTACATCCAATCATATCCGGACAACGTGGTTTGGAATTCGTATGCAATGGACCTAGAAAATCACAGTAGAAATGGTTTTGGGGAAAAGCAAAGTCTTTTCGTTAGGCAAGTGCATAAAATGTCATCTATACAAACAGAAATATCATGTTTGTTTGCCACAGTTCATCTAGTTTTCTCCCTAGAAAATAAGAATGTGTAGAGGTGTTGTCCGCATGATGAACCAATTAGTGTTTCAATGGTACAAAATTAAATGTTCCCTGATAAAAATACTCAAAACAATAAAGTCCATTGATAATATTCAGAAAACACAAACACAGAGGCTGTAGCAATATGTGGGATTCAGTTAGTCAAAACAAACCGGATATTTCTGGTTTCATCCAGTCATCCGGACAAACTGGTGTGGAATTCATATGCAATGGACCGAGAAAATCACAGTAAAAATGCTTTTGGAGAAAAGCAAAGCCTTTCGTTACGCATGTGCATAAAACGTCATCTACAAAAACAGAAATATCATGTTTGTTTGCCGCAGTTCCTCTAGCTTTCTCCCTAGAAAATACGAATGTGTAGAGCTGGTGTCCCCATGATGAACCAATTAGTGTTTCTACGGTACAAATTAAATGTTCCCTGATAAAAATATTCAAACCATACAGTCCATCGATAATATTCAGAAAACACAAACAAAGAGTCTTTCATAATATTTCTGATTCAGTTAGCCAAATCACAACCGGATATTTCTGGTTTCATCCAGTCATATCCGGACAAAGTGCTTTGGAATTCGTATGCTATGCACCGAGAAAATCACAGTAGAAATTTTTTGGGGAAAAGCAACGTATTTTCGTTAGGCAAGTGCATAAAACATCATCTATACAAACAGAAATAACATGTTTGTTTGCCACAGTTCCTCTAATTTCTCCCTAGGAATTACGAATTTGTAGAGTTGGTGTCTCCATGTGGAACCAATTCCTGTATCCAAGCTCAAAATGAAATGTGCTCCGATAAAAAACATTCAAAACAATAAAGTCCATCGATAATATCCAGAAAACACAAACACAGAGGCTGTAGCAATATCTTTGACTGAGTTAGCCAAAACACAACCGGATATTTCTGGTTTAATCCAGTCATATCCAGACAAAGTGGTGTGGAATTCATATAAAATGAAGCAAAAAAATCACAGTAAAAATGGTTTTGGAGAAAAGCAAAGTCTTTTTGTTAGGCAAATACATAAAATGTCATCTATACAAACAGAAATACCATGTTTGTTTGCCGCAGTTCCTCTAGCGTTCTCCCTAGAAAATACGAATGTGTAGAGCTGGTGTCCCCATGATGAACCAATTAGTGATTCGACGGTACAAATTTACATGTTCCCTGATAAAAACATTCAAAACAATAAAGCCCATCAATAATATCCAGAAAACACAAACACAGAGGCTTTCCAATATTTTGGATTGAGTTAGCCAAAACACAACCGGATATTTCTGTTTTCATCCAGTCATATCCAGACAAACTGGTGTGGAATTCGTATGCAATGGACCGAGATATTCACAGTGAAAATGGTTTTGCAGAAAAACAAAGTCTTTTCATTAGGCAAGTGCATAAAATGTCATCTATACAAACAGGAATATCATGTTTGTATGCCGCAGTTCCTCTAGCTTTCTCCCTAGAAAAAACGAATATGTTCAGCTGGTGTCTCCATGTGGATCCAATTACTGTATCCAAGCTCAAAATAAAATGCTCCCCGATAAAAAACATTCAAAAAAATAAAATCCCTTGATAATATCCAGAAAATACAAACAGAGTGTCTGTAGCAATATCTGGGATTGAGTTAGCCAAAACAAAACAGGATATTTCTGTTTTCATCCAGTCATATCCAGACAAACTGGTGTGGAATTCGTATGCAATGGACCGAGAAAATCACAGTAAAAATGGTTTTGGAGAAAAGCAAAGTCTTTTCATTAGGCAAGTGCATAAAATGTCATCTATACAAACAGAAATATCATGTTTGTTTCCCGCAGTTCCTCTTGTTTTCTCCCTAGAAAATAACAATGTGTAGAGCTGGTGTCTCCACGTGTTTCTACAGTACAAAATTAAATGTTCCCTGATAAAAACATTCAAAACAATAAAGTCCATCGATAATAGCCAGAAAACACAAACACAGAGGCTTTCACAATATTTCGGTTTGAGTTAGAAAAAACAAACCCGGATATTTCTGGTTTCATCCAGTCATATCCGGACAAAGTGGTGTGGAATTCGTATGCATTGGGCTACTATAATCAGAGTAAAATGATTTTAGAAAAAAGCAAAGTCTTGTCGTTAGGCAAGTGCATAAAAAATCATCGATACAAACAGAAGTATCAGGTTTCTTTGCCACAGATCCTCTAGCTTTCTCCCTAGAAAATACGAATATGTTCACTGGTGTCTCCATATGGAACCAATTACTGTATCCAAGCTCAACATAAAATATTCCCCTGTAAAAAACGTTCAAAACAATAAATTCTGTGGAAAATATCCGGAAAACACAAACACAGAGGCTGTAGCAATATCTGGGATTAAGTTAGCCAAAACAAAACCGGATATATCTGGTTTCATCCACTCAATCCGGACAAACTTGTGTGGAATTCGTATGCAATGGACCGAGAAAATGACAGTAAAAATGGTTTTGGAGGAAAGCAAAGACTTTTCGTTAGGTAGTGCATAAAATGTCATCTATACAAAGAAATATCATGTTTGTTTGCCGCAGTTCCTCTAGCTTTCTCCCTAGAAAATACGAATGTGTAAAGCTGGTGTTCCCATGATGAACCAATTAGTGTTTCTACAGTACAAACTTAATTGGTCCCTGATAAAATTATTCAAAAAATAAAGTCCATCGATAATATCCAGAAAACAGAAACACAGAGGCTTTCACAATATTTCAGATTGAGTTAGCCAAACACGACAGGATATTTCCCGTTTCATCCAGTCATATCCGGACAAAGTGGTGAGGAATTCTTATGCAATGGACCAAGAAAATCAAAGAAAAAATAGTTTTGGAGAAAAGCAAAGTCTTTTCGTTAGGAAGAGCATAAAATCTCATCTATACAAACAGAAATATCATGTTTGTTTGCCGCAGTTCCTCTAGCTTTCTCCCTAGAAAATACGAATGTCTACAGCTGGTGTTCTCATCATGAAGCAATTAGTGTTTCAACGGTACAAAATTAAATGTTCCCTGATAAAAACATTCAAAACAATAGAGTCCGTCAATAATATCCAGAAAACACAAACACAGTGGCTTTCACAATATTTTGGATTGAGTTAGCCAAAACAAAACCGGATATTTCTGTTTTCATCCACTCATATCCGGACAAACTGGTGTGGAATTCAGATGCAATGGACCGAGAAAATCACAGTAAAAATGGTTTTGGAGAAAAGCAAAGTCTTTTCGCTGGGCAAATGCATAAAATGTCATCTATACCAATAGAAATATCATGTTTGTTTGTCGCAGTTCCTCTAGCTCTCTCCCTAGAATATAGGAATGTGCAGAGCTGGTGTCTCCATGTGGAACCAATTAGTGTTTCAAAGATCACAATAAAATGTTGCCTGATAAAAAAATATTCAAAACAATAAAGTCCGTTGATAATATCAGGAATACACAAACACAGAGGCTGTAGCAATATCAGGAATACACAAACACAGAGGCTGTAGCAATACACAAACACAGAGGCTGTAGCAATATCTGTAGCAATTTGGATTGAGTTAGCCAAAACAAAATCGAATATTTCCGGATTCATCAAGTCATATCCGGAAAAAGACGTTTGGAATTCGTATGCAATGGACCGAGAAAATCACAGTAAAAATGGTTTTGGAGAAAAGCAAAGTCTTTTCGTTAGGCAAATGTATAAAATGCCATCTACACAAACAGAAATATCATGTTTGTTTTCCACAGTGCCTCTAGCTTTCTCTCTAGAAAATACTTATATGTTCAGCTGGTGCTCCCATGATGAACCAATTAGTGTTTCAACGGTACAAAATGAAATGTTCCCGGATAAAAACATTCCAAACAATAAGTCCATCGATAATATCCAGAAAGCACAAACACAGAGGCTGTAGCAATATGTCGGACTGAGTTAGCCAAAACACAACCGGATATTTCTGTTTTCATCCAGTCATATCCAGACAAACTGGTGTGGAATTCGTATGCAATGGACCGAGATATTCACAGTAAAAATGGTTTTGGAGAAAAGCAAAGTCTTTTCATTAGGCAAGTGCATAAAATGTCATCTATACAAACAGGAATATCATGTTTGTTTGCCGCAGTTCCTCTAGCTTTCTCCCTAGAAAAAACGAATATGTTCAGCTGGTGTCTCCATGTGGATCCAATTACTGCATCCAAGCTCAAAATAAAATGCTCCCCGATAAAAAACATTCAAAACAATAAAGTCCTTGCATAATATCAGGAATACACAAACACAGAGGCTGTAGCAATATCTGGGATTGAGTTAGCCAAAACACAACCGGATATTTCTGGTTTCATCCAGTCATATCCTGACAAACTTGCTTGGAATTCGTATGCAATGTACCGAGAAAATCACAATAAAAATGGTTTTGGAGAAAACCAAAGTCTTTTCGTTAGGCAAGTGCATAAAATGTCATCTAGACAAACAGAAATATCATGTTTGTTTGCTGCAGTTCCTCTAGATTGCTCCCTAGAAAATACGAATTCGTAGAGCTGGTCTCCCCATGATGAACCAATTAGTGTTTCAAAGATCACAATAAAATGTTGCCTGATAAAAAAATATTCAGGCCGGCGCCGCGGCTCAACAGGCTAATCCTCCACCTTGCGGCGCCGGCACACCGGGTTCTAGTCCCGGTCGGGGCACCTATCCTGTCCCGGTTGCCCCTCTTCCAGGCCAGCTCTCTGCTGTGGCCAGGGAGTGCAGTGGAGGATGGCCCAAGTGTTTGGGCTCTGCACCCCATGGGAGACCAGGATAAGCACCTGGCTCCTGCCATCGGAACAGCGCGGTGCCCCGGCCGCAGCGCGCTACCGCGGCGGCCATTGGAGGGTGAACCAACGGCAAAAGGAAGACCTTTCTCTCTGTCTCTCTCTCTCACTGTCCACTCTGCCTGTCAAAAAAAAATATTCAAAACAATAAACTCTGTGGATAATATCAGGAATACACAAACACAGAGTCTGTAGCAATATCTGGGATTGAGTTAGCCAAAACAAAACAGGATATTTCTGGTTACATCCAATCATATCCGGACAACGTGGTTTGGAATTCGTATGCAATGGACCTAGAAAATCACAGTAGAAATGGTTTTGGGGAAAAGCAAAGTCTTTTCGTTAGGCAAGTGCATAAAATGTCATCTATACAAACAGAAATATCATGTTTGTTTGCCACAGTTCATCTAGTTTTCTCCCTAGAAAATAAGAATGTGTAGAGGTGTTGTCCGCATGATGAACCAATTAGTGTTTCAATGGTACAAAATTAAATGTTCCCTGATAAAAATACTCAAAACAATAAAGTCCATTGATAATATTCAGAAAACACAAACACAGAGGCTGTAGCAATATGTGGGATTCAGTTAGTCAAAACAAACCGGATATTTCTGGTTTCATCCAGTCATCCGGACAAACTGGTGTGGAATTCATATGCAATGGACCGAGAAAATCACAGTAAAAATGCTTTTGGAGAAAAGCAAAGCCTTTCGTTACGCATGTGCATAAAACGTCATCTACAAAAACAGAAATATCATGTTTGTTTGCCGCAGTTCCTCTAGCTTTCTCCCTAGAAAATACGAATGTGTAGAGCTGGTGTCCCCATGATGAACCAATTAGTGTTTCTACGGTACAAATTAAATGTTCCCTGATAAAAATATTCAAACCATACAGTCCATCGATAATATTCAGAAAACACAAACAAAGAGTCTTTCATAATATTTCTGATTCAGTTAGCCAAATCACAACCGGATATTTCTGGTTTCATCCAGTCATATCCGGACAAAGTACTTTGGAATTCGTATGCTATGCACCGAGAAAATCACAGTAGAAATTTTTTGGGGAAAAGCAACGTATTTTCGTTAGGCAAGTGCATAAAACATCATCTATACAAACAGAAATAACATGTTTGTTTGCCACAGTTCCTCTAATTTCTCCCTAGGAATTACGAATTTGTAGAGTTGGTGTCTCCATGTGGAACCAATTCCTGTATCCAAGCTCAAAATGAAATGTGCTCCGATAAAAAACATTCAAAACAATAAAGTCCATCGATAATATCCAGAAAACACAAACACAGAGGCTGTAGCAATATCTTTGACTGAGTTAGCCAAAACACAACCGGATATTTCTGGTTTAATCCAGTCATATCCAGACAAAGTGGTGTGGAATTCATATAAAATGAAGCAAAAAAATCACAGTAAAAATGGTTTTGGAGAAAAGCAAAGTCTTTTTGTTAGGCAAATACATAAAATGTCATCTATACAAACAGAAATACCATGTTTGTTTGCCGCAGTTCCTCTAGCGTTCTCCCTAGAAAATACGAATGTGTAGAGCTGGTGTCCCCATGATGAACCAATTAGTGATTCGACGGTACAAATTTACATGTTCCCTGATAAAAACATTCAAAACAATAAAGCCCATCAATAATATCCAGAAAACACAAACACAGAGGCTTTCCAATATTTTGGATTGAGTTAGCCAAAACACAACCGGATATTTCTGTTTTCATCCAGTCATATCCAGACAAACTGGTGTGGAATTCGTATGCAATGGACCGAGATATTCACAGTGAAAATGGTTTTGCAGAAAAACAAAGTCTTTTCATTAGGCAAGTGCATAAAATGTCATCTATACAAACAGGAATATCATGTTTGTATGCCGCAGTTCCTCTAGCTTTCTCCCTAGAAAAAACGAATATGTTCAGCTGGTGTCTCCATGTGGATCCAATTACTGTATCCAAGCTCAAAATAAAATGCTCCCCGATAAAAAACATTCAAAAAAATAAAATCCCTTGATAATATCCAGAAAATACAAACAGAGTGTCTGTAGCAATATCTGGGATTGAGTTAGCCAAAACAAAACAGGATATTTCTGTTTTCATCCAGTCATATCCAGACAAACTGGTGTGGAATTCGTATGCAATGGACCGAGAAAATCACAGTAAAAATGGTTTTGGAGAAAAGCAAAGTCTTTTCATTAGGCAAGTGCATAAAATGTCATCTATACAAACAGAAATATCATGTTTGTTTCCCGCAGTTCCTCTTGTTTTCTCCCTAGAAAATAACAATGTGTAGAGCTGGTGTCTCCACGTGTTTCTACAGTACAAAATTAAATGTTCCCTGATAAAAACATTCAAAACAATAAAGTCCATCGATAATAGCCAGAAAACACAAACACAGAGGCTTTCACAATATTTCGGTTTGAGTTAGAAAAAACAAACCCGGATATTTCTGGTTTCATCCAGTCATATCCGGACAAAGTGGTGTGGAATTCGTATGCATTGGGCTACTATAATCAGAGTAAAATGATTTTAGAAAAAAGCAAAGTCTTGTCGTTAGGCAAGTGCATAAAAAATCATCGATACAAACAGAAGTATCAGGTTTCTTTGCCACAGATCCTCTAGCTTTCTCCCTAGAAAATACGAATATGTTCACTGGTGTCTCCATATGGAACCAATTACTGTATCCAAGCTCAACATAAAATATTCCCCTGTAAAAAACGTTCAAAACAATAAATTCTGTGGAAAATATCCGGAAAACACAAACACAGAGGCTGTAGCAATATCTGGGATTAAGTTAGCCAAAACAAAACCGGATATATCTGGTTTCATCCACTCAATCTGGACAAACTTGTGTGGAATTCGTATGCAATGGACCGAGAAAATGACAGTAAAAATGGTTTTGGAGGAAAGCAAAGACTTTTCGTTAGGTAGTGCATAAAATGTCATCTATACAAAGAAATATCATGTTTGTTTGCCGCAGTTCCTCTAGCTTTCTCCCTAGAAAATACGAATGTGTAAAGCTGGTGTTCCCATGATGAACCAATTAGTGTTTCTACAGTACAAACTTAATTGGTCCCTGATAAAATTATTCAAAAAATAAAGTCCATCGATAATATCCAGAAAACAGAAACACAGAGGCTTTCACAATATTTCAGATTGAGTTAGCCAAACACGACAGGATATTTCCCGTTTCATCCAGTCATATCCGGACAAAGTGGTGAGGAATTCTTATGCAATGGACCAAGAAAATCAAAGAAAAAATAGTTTTGGAGAAAAGCAAAGTCTTTTCGTTAGGAAGAGCATAAAATCTCATCTATACAAACAGAAATATCATGTTTGTTTGCCGCAGTTCCTCTAGCTTTCTCCCTAGAAAATACGAATGTCTACAGCTGGTGTTCTCATCATGAAGCAATTAGTGTTTCAACGGTACAAAATTAAATGTTCCCTGATAAAAACATTCAAAACAATAGAGTCCGTCAATAATATCCAGAAAACACAAACACAGTGGCTTTCACAATATTTTGGATTGAGTTAGCCAAAACAAAACCGGATATTTCTGTTTTCATCCACTCATATCCGGACAAACTGGTGTGGAATTCAGATGCAATGGACCGAGAAAATCACAGTAAAAATGGTTTTGGAGAAAAGCAAAGTCTTTTCGCTGGGCAAATGCATAAAATGTCATCTATACCAATAGAAATATCATGTTTGTTTGTCGCAGTTCCTCTAGCTCTCTCCCTAGAATATAGGAATGTGCAGAGCTGGTGTCTCCATGTGGAACCAATTAGTGTTACAAAGATCACAATAAAATGTTGCCTGATAAAAAAATATTCAAAACAATAAAGTCCGTTGATAATATCAGGAATACACAAACACAGAGGCTGTAGCAATATCAGGAATACACAAACACAGAGGCTGTAGCAATACACAAACACAGAGGCTGTAGCAATATCTGTAGCAATTTGGATTGAGTTAGCCAAAACAAAATCGAATATTTCCGGATTCATCAAGTCATATCCGGAAAAAGACGTTTGGAATTCGTATGCAATGGACCGAGAAAATCACAGTAAAAATGGTTTTGGAGAAAAGCAAAGTCTTTTCGTTAGGCAAATGTATAAAATGCCATCTACACAAACAGAAATATCATGTTTGTTTTCCACAGTGCCTCTAGCTTTCTCTCTAGAAAATACTTATATGTTCAGCTGGTGCTCCCATGATGAACCAATTAGTGTTTCAACGGTACAAAATGAAATGTTCCCGGATAAAAACATTCCAAACAATAAGTCCATCGATAATATCCAGAAAGCACAAACACAGAGGCTGTAGCAATATGTCGGACTGAGTTAGCCAAAACACAACCGGATATTTCTGTTTTCATCCAGTCATATCCAGACAAACTGGTGTGGAATTCGTATGCAATGGACCGAGATATTCACAGTAAAAATGGTTTTGGAGAAAAGCAAAGTCTTTTCATTAGGCAAGTGCATAAAATGTCATCTATACAAACAGGAATATCATGTTTGTTTGCCGCAGTTCCTCTAGCTTTCTCCCTAGAAAAAACGAATATGTTCAGCTGGTGTCTCCATGTGGATCCAATTACTGCATCCAAGCTCAAAATAAAATGCTCCCCGATAAAAAACATTCAAAACAATAAAGTCCTTGCATAATATCAGGAATACACAAACACAGAGGCTGTAGCAATATCTGGGATTGAGTTAGCCAAAACACAACCGGATATTTCTGGTTTCATCCAGTCATATCCTGACAAACTTGCTTGGAATTCGTATGCAATGTACCGAGAAAATCACAATAAAAATGGTTTTGGAGAAAACCAAAGTCTTTTCGTTAGGCAAGTGCATAAAATGTCATCTAGACAAACAGAAATATCATGTTTGTTTGCTGCAGTTCCTCTAGATTGCTCCCTAGAAAATACGAATTCGTAGAGCTGGTCTCCCCATGATGAACCAATTAGTGTTTCAACGGTACAAAATTGAATGTTCCCTGATAAAAAACATTCAAAACAATAAACTCTGTGGATAATATCAGGAATACACAAACACAGAGTCTGTAGCAATATCTGGGATTGAGTTAGCCAAAACAAAAGCCATATTTCCGGTTTCAACCAGTCACATCCGGACAAACTGGCATGGAATTCCTATGCAATGGACTAAGAAAATCACAGTAAAAATGGTTTTGGAGATCAGCAAAGGGTTTTCGTGAGGCAAGTGCATAAAATGTCATCTATGAAAACAGAAATATCATTTTTGTTTGCTGAAGTTCCTCTAGCTTTCTCCCTAGAAAATATGAATGTGTAGAGCTGGTGTCACCATGAGAAACCAATTAGTGTTTCTACGGTGCAAATTAAATGTTCCTTGATAAAAATATTCAAAACAATAAAGTCCAACGATAAGATCCAGAAAACAAAATCACAGAGGCTTTCACAATATTTCGGATTGAGTTAGCCAAAACACAACCGGATATTTCTGGTTTCATCCAGTCATATCCGGACAAACTGGTGTGGAATTCCTATGCAATGGCCTTAGAACATCACAGTAAAAATGGTTTTGGAGAAAAGTAAAGTCTTTCATTAGGCAAGTGCATAAAATGTTATGTATACAAACAGAAATATCAAGTTTGTTTGCCACAGTCCCTCTAGCTTTCTCCCTAGAAAATATGAATGTGTAGAGCTGGTGTCTACATGTGGAACCAATTAGATTTCCAAGCATAAAATTAAATGTTCCCTGATAAAAACATTCAAAACAATAAGTTCATTGATTATATCCAGAAAAAATAAACACAGAGGCTGTAGCAATATCTGGGATTGAGTTAGCCAAAACAAAACCGGATATTTCCGGTTTCATCCAGTCATATCTGGACAAACTGGTGTGGAATTCGTATGCAATGGACCGAGAAAATTACAGTAAAAATGGTTTTGGAGAAAAGCAAAGTCTTTTCGATAGCCATGTGCATAAACGTCATCTACAAAAACATAAATATTATGTTTGTTTGCCACAGTTCCTCAGGCTTTCTCCCTAGAAAATACAAATGTGTAGAGCTGCTGTCCTCATGATGAACCGATTATTGTTTCTACGGTAGAAATTAAATGTTCCCTGATAAAAATACTCAAAACAATAAAGTCCATTGATAATATTCAGAAAACACAAACACAGAGGCTGTAGCAATATGTGGGATTCAGTTAGTCAAAACACAATCGGATATTTCCGGTTTCATCCAGTCATCCGGACAAACTGGTGTGGAATTCATATGCAATGGACCGAGAAAATCACAGTAAAAATGCTTTTGGAGAAAAGCAAAGTCTTTTCGTTAGGCATGTGCATAAAACGTCATCTACAAAAACAGAAATATCATGTTTGTTTGCCACAGTTCCTCTAGCTTTCTCCCTAGAAAATACGAATGTGTAGAGCTGGTGTCCCCATGATGAACCAATTAGTGTTTCTACGGTACAAAAATAAGGGTTCCCTGATAAAAATATTCAAACAATACAGTCCATCGATAATATTCAGAAAACACAAACAAAGAGTCTTTCATAATATTTGGATTCAGTTAGCCAAAACACAACCGGATATTTCTGATTTCATCCAGTCATATCCGGACAAAGTGCTTTGGAATTCATATGCAATGCACCGAGAAAATCACAGTAGAAATTTTTTGGGGAAAAGCAACGTATTTTCGTTAGGCAAGTGCATAAAACGTCATCTATACAAACAGAAATAACATGTTTGTTTGCCACAGTTCCTCTAATTTCTCCCTAGGAATTACGAATTTGTAGAGTTGGTGTCTCCATGTGGAACCAATTCCTGTATCCAAGCTCAAAATGAAATGTGCTCTGATAAAAAACATTCAAAACAATAAAGTCCATTGATAATATCCAGAAAGCACAAACACAGAGGCTGTAGCAATATGTCGGACTGAGTTAGCCAAAACACAACCGGATATTTCTGGTTTAATCCAGTCATATCCAGACAAAGTGGTGTGGAATTCGTATAAAATGAAGCAAAAAAATCACAGTAAAAATCGTTTTGGAGAAAAGCAAAGTCTTTTCGTTAGGCAAATGTATAAAATGCCATCTACACAAACAGAAATATCATGTTTGTTTTCCACAGTTCCTCTAGCTTTCTCCGTAGAAAATACGTATATGTTCAGCTGGTGCTCCCATGATGAACCAATTAGTGTTTCAACGGTACAAAATGAAATGTTCCCTGATAAAAACATTCCAAACAATAAGTCCATCGATAATATCCAGAAAGCACAAACACAGAGGCTGTAGCAATATGTCGGACTGAGTTAGCCAAAACACAACCGGATATTTCTGGTTTCATCCAGTCATATCCTGACAAACTTGCTTGGAATTCGTATGCAATGTACCGAGAAAATCACAATAAAAATGGTTTTGGAGAAAACCAAAGTCTTTTCGTTAGGCAAGTGCATAAAATGTCATCTAGACAAACAGAAATATCATGTTTGTTTGCTGCAGTTCCTCTAGATTGCTCCCTAGAAAATACGAATTCGTAGAGCTGGTCTCCCCATGATGAACCAATTAGTGTTTCAACGGTACAAAATTGAATGTTCCCTGATAAAAAACATTCAAAACAATAAACTCTGTGGATAATATCAGGAATACACAAACACAGAGTCTGTAGCAATATCTGGGATTGAGTTAGCCAAAACAAAAGCCATATTTCTGGTTTCAACCAGTCACATCCGGACAAACTGGCATGGAATTCCTATGCAATGGACTAAGAAAATCACAGTAAAAATGGTTTTGGAGATCAGCAAAGGGTTTTCGTGAGGCAAGTGCATAAAATGTCATCTATGAAAACAGAAATATCATTTTTGTTTGATGAAGTTCCTCTAGCTTTCTCCCTAGAAAATACGAACGTGTAGAGCTGGTGTCACCATGAGAAACCAATTAGTGTTTCTATGGTACAAATTAAATGTTCCCTGATAAAAATATTCAAAACAATAAAGTCCAACGATAATATCCAGAAAACAAAATCACAGAGGCTTTCACAATATTTCGTATTGAGTTAGCCAAAACACAACCGGATATTTCTGGTTTCATCCAGTCATATCCGGACAAACTGGTGTGGAATTCCTATGCAATGGGCTTAGAACATCACAGTAAAAATGGTTTTGGAGAAAAGTAAAGTCTTTCATTAGGCAAGTGCATAAAATGTTATGTATACAAACAGAAATATCAAGTTTGTTTGCCACAGTCCCTCTAGCTTTCTCCCTAGAAAACATGAATGTGTAGAGCTGGTGTCTACATGTGGAACCAATTAGATTTCCAAGCATAAAATTAAATGTTCCCTGATAATAAACATTCAAAACAATAAGTTCATTGATTATATCCAGAAAAAATAAACACAGAGGCTGTAGCAATATCTGGGATTGAGTTAGCCAAAACAAAACCGGATATTTCCGGTTTCATCCAGTCATATCCGGACAAACTGGTGTGGAATTCGTATGCAACGGACCGAGAAAATTACAGTAAAAATGGTTTTGGAGAAAAGCAAAGTCTTTTCGATAGCCATGTGCATAAACGTCATCTACAAAAACATAAATATTATGTTTGTTTGCCACAGTTCCTCAGGCTTTCTCCCTAGAAAATACAAATGTGTAGAGCTGCTGTCCTCATGATGAACCGATTATTGTTTCTACGGTAGAAATTAAATGTTCCCTGATAAAAATACTCAAAACAATAAAGTCCATTGATAATATTCAGAAAACACAAACACAGAGGCTGTAGCAATATGTGGGATTCAGTTAGTCAAAACACAACCGGATATTTCCGGTTTCATCCAGTCATCCGGACAAACTGGTGTGGAATTCATATGCAATGGACCGAGAAAATCACAGTAAAAATGCTTTTGGAGAAAAGCAAAGTCTTTTCGTTAGGCATGTGCATAAAACGTCATCTACAAAAACAGAAATATCATGTTTGTTTGCCGCAGTTCCTCTAGCTTTCTCCCTAGAAAATACGAATGTCTACAGCTGGTGTCCCCATGATGAACCAATTAGTGTTTCTACGGTACAAAAATAAGGGTTCCCTGATAAAAATATTCAAACAATACAGTCCATCGATAATATTCAGAAAACACAAACAAAGAGTCTTTCATAATATTTCGGATTCAGTTAGCCAAAACACAACCGGATATTTCTGGTTTCATCCAGTCATATCCGGACAAAGTGCTTTGGAATTCGTATGCAATGCACCGAGAAAATCACAGTAGAAATTTTTTGGGGAAAAGCAACGTATTTTCGTTAGGCAAGTGCATAAAACATCATCTATACAAACAGAAATAACATGTTTGTTTGCCACAGTTCCTCTAATTTCTCCCTAGGAATTACGAATTTGTAGAGTTGGTGTCTCCATGTGGAACCAATTCCTGTATCCAAGCTCAAAATGAAATGTGCTCCGATAAAAAACATTCAAAACAATAAGTCCATCGATAATATCCAGAAAGCACAAACACAGAGGCTGTATCAATATGTCGGACTGAGTTAGCCAAAACACAACCGGATATTTCTGGTTTAATCCAGTCATATCCAGACAAAGTGGTGTGGAATTCGTATAAAATGAAGCAAAAAAATCACAGTAAAAATCGTTTTGGAGAAAAGCAAAGTCTTTTCGTTAGGCAAATGTATAAAATGCCATCTACACAAACAGAAATATCATGTTTGTTTTCCACAGTTCCTCTAGCTTTCTCCCTAGAAAATACGTATATGTTCAGCTGGTGCTCCCATGATGAACCAATTAGTGTTTCAACGGTACAAAATGAAATGGTTCCTGATAAAAACATTCCAAACAATAAGTCCATCGATAATATCCAGAAAGCACAAACACAGAGGCTGTAGCAATATCTGGGATTGAGTTAGCCAAAACACAACCGGATATTTCTGGTTTCATCCAGTCATATCCTGACAAACTTGCTTGGAATTCGTATGCAATGTACCGAGAAAATCACAATAAAAATGGTTTTGGAGAAAACCAAAGTCTTTTCGTTAGGCAAGTGCATAAAATGTCATCTAGACAAACAGAAATATCATGTTTGTTTGCTGCAGTTCCTCTAGATTGCTCCCTAGAAAATACGAATTCGTAGAGCTGGTGTCCCCTTGATGAACCAATTAGTGTTTCAACGGTACAAAATTGAATGTTCCCTGATAAAAAACATTCAAAACAATAAACTCTGTGGATAATATCAGGAATACACAAACACAGAGTCTGTAGCAATATCTGGGATTGAGTTAGCCAAAACAAAAGCCATATTTCTGGTTTCAACCAGTCACATCCGGACAAACTGGCATGGAATTCCTATGCAATGGACTAAGAAAATCACAGTAAAAATGGTTTTGGAGATCAGCAAAGGGTTTTCGTGAGGCAAGTGCATAAAATGTCATCTATGAAAACAGAAATATCATTTTTGTTTGATGAAGTTCCTCTAGCTTTCTCCCTAGAAAATACGAACGTGTAGAGCTGGTGTCACCATGAGAAACCAATTAGTGTTTCTATGGTACAAATTAAATGTTCCCTGATAAAAATATTCAAAACAATAAAGTCCAACGATAATATCCAGAAAACAAAATCACAGAGGCTTTCACAATATTTCGTATTGAGTTAGCCAAAACACAACCGGATATTTCTGGTTTCATCCAGTCATATCCGGACAAACTGGTGTGGAATTCCTATGCAATGGGCTTAGAACATCACAGTAAAAATGGTTTTGGAGAAAAGTAAAGTCTTTCATTAGGCAAGTGCATAAAATGTTATGTATACAAACAGAAATATCAAGTTTGTTTGCCACAGTCCCTCTAGCTTTCTCCCTAGAAAACATGAATGTGTAGAGCTGGTGTCTACATGTGGAACCAATTAGATTTCCAAGCATAAAATTAAATGTTCCCTGATAATAAACATTCAAAACAATAAGTTCATTGATTATATCCAGAAAAAATAAACACAGAGGCTGTAGCAATATCTGGGATTGAGTTAGCCAAAACAAAACCGGATATTTCCGGTTTCATCCAGTCATATCCGGACAAACTGGTGTGGAATTCGTATGCAACGGACCGAGAAAATTACAGTAAAAATGGTTTTGGAGAAAAGCAAAGTCTTTTCGATAGCCATGTGCATAAACGTCATCTACAAAAACATAAATATTATGTTTGTTTGCCACAGTTCCTCAGGCTTTCTCCCTAGAAAATACAAATGTGTAGAGCTGCTGTCCTCATGATGAACCGATTATTGTTTCTACGGTAGAAATTAAATGTTCCCTGATAAAAATACTCAAAACAATAAAGTCCATTGATAATATTCAGAAAACACAAACACAGAGGCTGTAGCAATATGTGGGATTCAGTTAGTCAAAACACAACCGGATATTTCCGGTTTCATCCAGTCATCCGGACAAACTGGTGTGGAATTCATATGCAATGGACCGAGAAAATCACAGTAAAAATGCTTTTGGAGAAAAGCAAAGTCTTTTCGTTAGGCATGTGCATAAAACGTCATCTACAAAAACAGAAATATCATGTTTGTTTGCCGCAGTTCCTCTAGCTTTCTCCCTAGAAAATACGAATGTCTACAGCTGGTGTCCCCATGATGAACCAATTAGTGTTTCTACGGTACAAAAATAAGGGTTCCCTGATAAAAATATTCAAACAATACAGTCCATCGATAATATTCAGAAAACACAAACAAAGAGTCTTTCATAATATTTCGGATTCAGTTAGCCAAAACACAACCGGATATTTCTGGTTTCATCCAGTCATATCCGGACAAAGTGCTTTGGAATTCGTATGCAATGCACCGAGAAAATCACAGTAGAAATTTTTTGGGGAAAAGCAACGTATTTTCGTTAGGCAAGTGCATAAAACATCATCTATACAAACAGAAATAACATGTTTGTTTGCCACAGTTCCTCTAATTTCTCCCTAGGAATTACGAATTTGTAGAGTTGGTGTCTCCATGTGGAACCAATTCCTGTATCCAAGCTCAAAATGAAATGTGCTCCGATAAAAAACATTCAAAACAATAAGTCCATCGATAATATCCAGAAAGCACAAACACAGAGGCTGTATCAATATGTCGGACTGAGTTAGCCAAAACACAACCGGATATTTCTGGTTTAATCCAGTCATATCCAGACAAAGTGGTGTGGAATTCGTATAAAATGAAGCAAAAAAATCACAGTAAAAATCGTTTTGGAGAAAAGCAAAGTCTTTTCGTTAGGCAAATGTATAAAATGCCATCTACACAAACAGAAATATCATGTTTGTTTTCCACAGTTCCTCTAGCTTTCTCCCTAGAAAATACGTATATGTTCAGCTGGTGCTCCCATGATGAACCAATTAGTGTTTCAACGGTACAAAATGAAATGGTTCCTGATAAAAACATTCCAAACAATAAGTCCATCGATAATATCCAGAAAGCACAAACACAGAGGCTGTAGCAATATCTGGGATTGAGTTAGCCAAAACACAACCGGATATTTCTGGTTTCATCCAGTCATATCCTGACAAACTTGCTTGGAATTCGTATGCAATGTACCGAGAAAATCACAATAAAAATGGTTTTGGAGAAAACCAAAGTCTTTTCGTTAGGCAAGTGCATAAAATGTCATCTAGACAAACAGAAATATCATGTTTGTTTGCTGCAGTTCCTCTAGATTGCTCCCTAGAAAATACGAATTCGTAGAGCTGGTCTCCCCATGATGAACCAATTAGTGTTTCAACGGTACAAAATTGAATGTTCCCTGATAAAAAACATTCAAAACAATAAACTCTGTGGATAATATCAGGAATACACAAACACAGAGTCTGTAGCAATATCTGGGATTGAGTTAGCCAAAACAAAAGCCATATTTCCGGTTTCAACCAGTCACATCCGGACAAACTGGCATGGAATTCCTATGCAATGGACTAAGAAAATCACAGTAAAAATGGTTTTGGAGATCAGCAAAGGGTTTTCGTGAGGCAAGTGCATAAAATGTCATCTATGAAAACAGAAATATCATTTTTGTTTGCTGAAGTTCCTCTAGCTTTCTCCCTAGAAAATACGAATGTGTAGAGCTGGTGTCACCATGAGAAACCAATTAGTGTTTCTACGGTGCAAATTAAATATTCCTTGATAAAAATATTCAAAACAATAAAGTCCAACGATAATATCCAGAAAACAAAATCACAGAGGCTTTCACAATATTTCGTATTGAGTTAGCCAAAACACAACCGGATATTTCTGGTTTCATCCAGTCATATCCGGACAAACTGGTGTGGAATTCCTATGCAATGGGCTTAGAACATCACAGTAAAAATGGTTTTGGAGAAAAGTAAAGTCTTTCGTTAGGCAAGTGCATAAAATGTTATGTATACAAACAGAAATATCAAGTTTGTTTGCCGCAGTCCCTCTAGCTTTCTCCCTAGAAAATATGAATGTGTAGAGCTGGTGTCTACATGTGGAACCAATTAGATTTCCAAGCATAAAATTAAATGTTCCCTGATAAAAAACATTCAAAACAATAAGTTCATTGATTATATCCAGAAAAAATAAACACAGAGGCTGTAGCAATATCTGGGATTGAGTTAGCCAAAACAAAACCGGATATTTCCGGTTTCATCCAGTCATATCCGGACAAACTGGTGTGGAATTCGTATGCAATGGACCGAGAAAATTACAGTAAAAATGGTTTTGGAGAAAAGCAAAGTCTTTTCGATAGCCATGTGCATAAACGTCATCTACAAAAACATAAATATTATGTTTGTTTGCCACAGTTCCTCAGGCTTTCTCCCTAGAAAATACAAATGTGTTAAATAAAACACTGATAAAAATATTCAAACAATACAGTTCATAGATAATATTCAGAAAACACAAACAAAGAGTCTTTCATAATATTTCGGATTCAGTTAGCCAAAACACAACCGGATATTTCTGGTTTCATCCAGTCATATCCGGACAAAGTGCTTTGGAATTCGTATGCAATGCACCGAGAAAATCACAGTAGAAATTTTTTGGGGAAAAGCAACGTATTTTCGTTAGGCAAGTGCATAAAACATCATCTATACAAACAGAAATAACATGTTTGTTTGCCACAGTTCCTCTAATTTCTCCCTAGGAATTACGAATTTGTAGAGTTGGTGTCTCCATGTGGAACCAATTCCTGTATCCAAGCTCAAAATGAAATGTGCTCCGATAAAAAACATTCAAAACAATAAAGTCCATTGATAATATCCAGAAAACACAAACACAGAGGCTGTAGCAATATCTTTGACTGAGTTAGCCAAAACACAACCGGATATTTCTGGTTTAATCCAGTCATATCCAGACAAAGTGGTGTGGAATTCGTATAAAATGAAGCAAAAAAATCACAGTAAAAATGGTTTTGGAGAAAAGCAAAGTCTTTTTGTTAGGCAAATACATAAAATGTCATCTATACAAACAGAAATATCATGTTTGTTTGCCGCAGTTCCTCTAGTTTCTCCTTAGGAAATACGAATTTGTAGAGTTGGTGTCTCCATGTGGAACCAATTCCTGTATCCAAGCTCAAAATGAAATGTGCTCCGATAAAAAACACTCAAAACAATAAAGTTCATTGATAATATCCAGACAACACAAACTCAGAGGCTGCAGCAATATCTTTGACTGAGTTAGCCAAAACACAACCGGATATTTCTGTTTTCATCCAGTCATATCCGGACAAAGTGGTGTGGAATTCATATGCATTGGACAGAGAACATCACAGTAAGAATGGTTTTGGAGAAAAGCAAAGTCTTTTCAATAGGCAAGTGCATAAATTGTCATCTATGCAAACAAAATTATCATGTTTGTTTGCAGCAGTTCCTCTAGCTTTCTCCCTAGAAAATACTAATATGTAGAGCTGGTGTCTCCATGTGAAAGCAATTCCTGTATCCAAGCTCAAAATTAAATGTTCCCCGATAAAAAACATTCAAAACAATAAAGTCCGTGGATAATATCAGGAATACACAAACACAGAGGCTGTAGCAATATCTGGGATTGAGTTAGCCAAAACAAAACCGGATATTTCTGGTTTCATCCAGTCATATCCGGACAAACTGGTGTAGAATTCGTATGCAATGGACCGAGAAACTCACAGTACAAATCGTTTTGGAGAAAAGCAAAGTCTTTTCGTTAGGTAAGTGCATAAAATGTCATCTATACAAACAAAAGTATCATGTCTGTTTTCCGCAGTTCCTCTAGTTTCTCCATAGGAAATACGAATTTGTAGAGGTGGTGTCTCCATGTGGAACCAATTCCTGTATCCAAGCTCAAAATGAAATGTGCTCCGATAAAAAAACATTCAAAACAATAAAGTTCATTGATAATATCCAGAAAACACCAACTGAGAGGCTGTAGCAATATCTTTGACTGAGTTAGCCAAAACACAACCGGATATTTCTGGTTTTATCCAGTCATATCCAGACAAAGTGGTGTGGAATTCGTATGCAATGGACAGAGAACATCACTGTAAGAATGGTTTTGGAGAAAAGCAAAGTCTATTCATTAGGCAAGTGCATAAAATGTCATCTATACAAACAAAAGTATCATGTCTGTTTTCCGCAGTTCCTCTAGTTTCTCCATAGGAAATACGAATTTGTAGAGGTGGTGTCTCCATGTGGAACCAATTCCTGTATCCAAGCTCAAAATGAAATGTGCTCCGATAAAAAAACATTCAAAACAATAAAGTTCATTGATAATATCCAGAAAACACCAACTGAGAGGCTGTAGCAAAATCTGGGATTGAGTTAGCCAAAACAAAACCACATATTTCCGGTTTCATCCAGTCATATACAGATAAAGTGGTGTGGAATTCGTATGCAATGGACAGAGAACATCACTGTAAGAATGGTTTTGGAGAAAAGCAAAGTCTATTCATTAGGCAAGTGCATAAAATGTCATCTATACAAACAAAAACATCATGTCTGTTTTCCGCAGTTCCTCTAGCTTTCTCCGTAGAAAATACTAATATGTAGAGCTGGTGTCTCCATGTGAAAGCAATTCCTGTATCAAAGCTCAAAATTAAATGTTCCCCGAAAAAAAACATTCAAAACAATAAAGTCCATTGATAATATCCAGAAAACACAAACACACAGGCTGTAGCAATATCTGGAATTGAGTTAAACAAAACAAAACCAGATATTTCCGCTTTCATCCTGTCATATCCGTACAAACTGCTGTGGAATTCGTATGCAGTGGACCGAGAAAATCACAGTAAAAATGGTTTTGGAGAAAAGCGAAGTCTTTTTGTTAGGCAAGTGCATAAATTATCATCTAGACAAACAGAAGTATCATGTTTGTTTACCCCAGTTCCTCTAGGTTTCTCCCTAGAAAATACGAATGTGTAGAGCTGGTGTCACCATGATAAACCAATTAGTGTTTCTACGGTACAAAATTAAATGTTCCCTGATAAAAACATTCAAAACAATAAGTTCTATCGATAATGTCCAGAAAATACAAACACAGAGGCTTTCACAATATTTTGGATTGAGTTAGCGAAAACACAACCAGATATTTCCGGTTTCATCCAGTCATATCCGGACAAACTGATGTGGAATTCGTATGCAATGGACCGAGAAAATCACAGTAAAAATGGTTTTGGAGAAAAGCAAAGTCTTTTCATTAGGCAAGTTCATAAAACGTCATCTATACAAACAGAAATATCATGTTTGTTTGCCACAGTTCCTCTAGCTTTCTCCCTAGAAAATATGAATGTGTAGAGCTGGTGTCTCCATGTGGAACCCATTAGTGTTTCCAAGCACAAAATTAAATGCTCCCGGAAAAAAGGATTCAAAACAATAAAGTCCGTGGATAATATCAGGAATACACAAACACAGAGGCTGTAGCAATATCTGGGATTGAGTTAGCCAAAACAAAACAGGATATTTCTGGTTTCATCCAGTCATATCCGGACAAACTGGTGTAGAATTCGTATGCAATGGACCGAGAAACTCACAGTACAAATCGTTTTGGAGAAAAGCAAAGTCTTTTCGTTAGGTAAGTGCATAAAATGTCATCTATACAAACAAAAGTATCATGTCTGTTTTCCGCAGTTCCTCTAGTTTCTCCATAGGAAATACGAATTTGTAGAGGTGGTGTCTCCATGTGGAACCAATTCCTGTATCCAAGCTCAAAATGAAATGTGCTCCGATAAAAAAACATTCAAAACAATAAAGTTCATTGATAATATCCAGAAAACACCAACTGAGAGGCTGTAGCAATATCTTTGACTGAGTTAGCCAAAACACAACCGGATATTTCTGGTTTTATCCAGTCATATCCAGACAAAGTGGTGTGGAATTCGTATGCAATGGACAGAGAACATCACTGTAAGAATGGTTTTGGAGAAAAGCAAAGTCTATTCATTAGGCAAGTGCATAAAATGTCATCTATACAAACAAAAGTATCATGTCTGTTTTCCGCAGTTCCTCTAGTTTCTCCATAGGAAATACGAATTTGTAGAGGTGGTGTCTCCATGTGGAACCAATTCCTGTATCCAAGCTCAAAATGAAATGTGCTCCGATAAAAAAACATTCAAAACAATAAAGTTCATTGATAATATCCAGAAAACACCAACTGAGAGGCTGTAGCAAAATCTGGGATTGAGTTAGCCAAAACAAAACCACATATTTCCGGTTTCATCCAGTCATATACAGATAAAGTGGTGTGGAATTCGTATGCAATGGACAGAGAACATCACTGTAAGAATGGTTTTGGAGAAAAGCAAAGTCTATTCATTAGGCAAGTGCATAAAATGTCATCTATACAAACAAAAACATCATGTCTGTTTTCCGCAGTTCCTCTAGCTTTCTCCGTAGAAAATACTAATATGTAGAGCTGGTGTCTCCATGTGAAAGCAATTCCTGTATCAAAGCTCAAAATTAAATGTTCCCCGAAAAAAAACATTCAAAACAATAAAGTCCATTGATAATATCCAGAAAACACAAACACACAGGCTGTAGCAATATCTGGAATTGAGTTAAACAAAACAAAACCAGATATTTCCGCTTTCATCCTGTCATATCCGTACAAACTGCTGTGGAATTCGTATGCAGTGGACCGAGAAAATCACAGTAAAAATGGTTTTGGAGAAAAGCGAAGTCTTTTTGTTAGGCAAGTGCATAAATTATCATCTAGACAAACAGAAGTATCATGTTTGTTTACCCCAGTTCCTCTAGGTTTCTCCCTAGAAAATACGAATGTGTAGAGCTGGTGTCACCATGATAAACCAATTAGTGTTTCTACGGTACAAAATTAAATGTTCCCTGATAAAAACATTCAAAACAATAAGTTCTATCGATAATGTCCAGAAAATACAAACACAGAGGCTTTCACAATATTTTGGATTGAGTTAGCGAAAACACAACCAGATATTTCCGGTTTCATCCAGTCATATCCGGACAAACTGATGTGGAATTCGTATGCAATGGACCGAGAAAATCACAGTAAAAATGGTTTTGGAGAAAAGCAAAGTCTTTTCATTAGGCAAGTTCATAAAACGTCATCTATACAAACAGAAATATCATGTTTGTTTGCCACAGTTCCTCTAGCTTTCTCCCTAGAAAATATGAATGTGTAGAGCTGGTGTCTCCATGTGGAACCCATTAGTGTTTCCAAGCACAAAATTAAATGCTCCCGGAAAAAAGGATTCAAAACAATAAAGTCCGTGGATAATATCAGGAATACACAAACACAGAGGCTGTAGCAATATCTGGGATTGAGTTAGCCAAAACAAAACCTGATATTTCCTTTTTTCATCCAGTCATATCCGGACAAAGTGGTGTGGAATTTGTATGCAATGGACCGAGAAAATCACAGTAAAAATGCTTTTGGAGAATAGCAAAGTCTTTTCATTAGGCAAGTGCATAAAATGTCATCTATACAAACAGAAACATCATGTATGTTTGCCAGAGTTCCTCTAGCTTTCTCCATACAAAATACAACTCTGTAGAGCTGGTGTCTCTATGTGGAACCAATTAGTGTTTCAACAGTACAAAATAAAATGTACCCTGATAAAAACATTCAAAAGAATAAAATCCATTGATAGTATCCAGAAAAAAAAAAACAAACACAGAAACTGTAGCAATATCTGGGATTGAGTTAGCCAAAACAAAACCGGATATCTCTGGTTTCATCCTGTCATATCTGGAAAAACTGTTATGGAATTCATATTCAATGGACCGAGAAAATCACAGTAACAATGGTTTTGGAGAAAAGCAAAGTCTTTTCGTTAGGCAAGTGCATAAAATGTCATCTAGACCAACAGAAATATCATGTTTGTTTGCCGCAGTTCCTCTAGTTTCTCCCTAGGAAATACGAATTTGTACAGTTGGTGTCTCCATGTGGAACCAATGCCTGTATCCAAGCTCAAAATTAAATGTGCTCCAATAAAAAACATTCAAAACAATAAAGTTCATTGATAATATCCAGAAAACACAAACTCAGAGGCTGTAGCAATATCTGGGATTGAGTTAGCCAAAACGCAACCGGATATTTCTGGTTTAATCCAGTCATATCCGGACAAAGTGGGGCAGAATTCGAATGCAATGGACCGAGAAAATTACAGTAAGAATGGTTTTGGAGAAAAGCAAAGTCTATTCATTAGGCAAGTGCATGAAATGTCATCTAGACAAACAGAAATATCATGTTTGTTTGCCGCAGTTCCTCTAGCTTTCTCCCTAGAAAATACGAATGTGTAGAGCTGGTGTTCCCATGATGAACCAATTAGTGTTTCAATAGTATAAAATTAAATGTTCCCTGATAAAAACATTCAAAACAATAAAGTCCACGGATAATATCAGGAATACACAAACACAGAGGCTTTCACAATATTTCGGATTGAGTTAGCCAAAACACAACCGGATATTTCTGGTTTCATCCAGTCATATCCGGACAAACTGGTGTGGAATTTGTATGCAATGGACCGAGAAAACCACAGTAAAAATGGTTTTGGAGAAAAGCAAAGTCTTTTCGTTAGGCAAGTGCATAAAATGTCATCTATCCAAACAGAAATATCATGTTTGCTTGCAGCAGTTCCTCTAGCTTTCTCCCTAGAAAATACGAATATGTAGAGCTGGTGTCTCCATGTGAAACCAATTCCTGTATCCAAGCTCAAAATTAAATGTTCCCCGATAAAAAACATTCAAAACAATAAAGTCCATTGATAATATCCAGAAAACACAAACACAGAGGCTATAGCAATATCAGGGGTTGAGTTAGCCAAAACACAACCAGATATTTCCAGTTTCATCTAGTCATATTTGGACAAAATTGTGTGGAATTCGTATGCAATGGACCGAGAAAATCACAGTAAAAATGATTTGGAGAAAATCAAAGTCTTTTCGTTAGGCAAGTGCATAAAATGTCATCTAGACAAACAGAAACATCATGTTTGTTTGCTGGAGTTCCTCTATCTTTCTCCATACAAAATATGAATATGTAGAGCTGGTGTCTCCATGTGGAACCAATTAGTGTTTCCAAGAACAAAATTAAGCACTCAGCTCTCTGCATCTTTGCTGAGCCGCCCGCCTGGCCTGCTCAGGTGTAATCTCTCCACTCCTTCCTCCTCCCCAGTCTCTCAGGCTCTGTCTGGACAGGTGCCCATTCCATTTTTACGGATGTCCCTTCCTAATAAACCTTGCTATTTTACCTCCCACTACTCTCTGTCTCACGCCTGAATTCTTTCTTGCGTGGAGACAAGAACCCTGCAATTTCTCCGGTAGCATTTTTGGCAACCACGAAGGGATTTTGAGAAGACATCGGAGGTCAGTAATCCTTCCCTCAAGCAGGACCGGATCTGTGGAAGTGACCGTTGAGTGTCCGGCACCCCACAGCTCTCCGAGAACGTGGAGTCCCCCCGGCCATGGCTTAGCTACGGCCGAAACTCCAGAGGGATTGTAAGGAACGGGAGGGCGATTAGGAAGGGCAGTGGGCTGAGAGCCTGGAGACCCCCTGAGCTCGCTTTGGCTTCCCGGCGGCCAGACCGCGAACCGAGGACCAGGTCTCTCTCTTGGAGGGACGCCTGGTCACGCTGCCTACTGCTACGTGAGCAGGGCTTAGCTTCGGTCGAGGCTAATATTGGCCCTCCAGGTAAACTCGGACAACTAGGTAGTGGGCACTCTTGAGCGATAGGAGATTTCAAACCCCACTCAGCCCCCAGACATCAGGGCCTTTTCCCTTTGCTCTCCTCCAGCTGAGATTCATAGGGGAAGGTGAGGGCAGCCGCTCACATCTTGTCCACCTAGGTAAAAGCTGTTACCAGTTAACCCTTTCCAACCTGGTAGAAGGCTTTCCGTCTTTGCAGCTTATGGTAGCTTTGGTGCGTCTTGAAGTTTTTCTGAGCTATTACTGTTGCTAAGCTTTGATTGTCTGAGGACTGAATCTGGAAAGGAGCTCAAGTTAACTATCTGTTTTAATTGACTGAGTGTTTGCAGTAGTCCTGATTGATCTGGCTTTGGCTGAATTATAGGAGGTCCCAGCACTCTTGGTGAAATGGCGCACCTACCCAACCCCACAGAAAGTCCTCCAGGCCCTGGTGTGCACAGTCTTCCCTGTAAATGGGGGACCACAGCCTTTCTCTGCACTCTATTCCAGTCCACGTGGCCTGCTGCACCCTGGCAGGCATAGCCAGATATCTAGGAAGAGCACGCCCCCCCCTTCCAGGGCTGCTTTTTTTCCCTCCCCTGGAGGAATTTCCAATTCAATACTTACTACTGCTGGCCTTACCTAAGGGAGCCAGAACCTTAATCCATTAACCCTTTCCAACCTGATGGGTTTTTCTCTTTGCAGTTAATGGAAGCCTAAGCAATGGGTCATATGCTGATGTCTAGTTCTTTTCTCTGCTGCTGTCCCTGACTTATCTGATGAGAGTGTTCGTTCACGTGCCTTGAAGGTTTCGCATTTTTCTATTGCCATTATGAGTCTTGATTGGGAAAACTGCAACGCAAAGTTATTTATGTTGTTTATCTGTTTTCAGTGTTTGAGTGATTACCCAACTGATCAGGAATGTACTAATTGTTGGCTAAACCGCTTGACTCTGACAGCTTAAATTCTAAACCGAGTCTTCCAACTTTGGGCTTCCAGTCGGATCCCTGGAACTCTCAAAGGATGAGACTCTAAAATTTGTTAAAGTAACAGCTGCTTGAGTCAATTCAGATTATGTGAAATGTATTAAAATGTTGTAATTGGCGTCAGACCTATGCTGTATTCATGTTCTTGCTTTCCAGCTAGAGTGGCCTTACGAAAATGAGTAAATTCTGTGTATACAAGCCTTTATGTTGTTAACTAAAGTAAGCCAATACAGATTGGTTCAGAGAATTAAGTTAATGCCAAAGCCCTTCGGTTTGCTTGGTAGCTCACTTGCTCGGTTTTACATGTCTTCGATATGCTTTCAACTTGTTTCTCTTAACGATGAAGATCTTTTCAAAGTTGTAAACATGTACTAGTGTCCGTGTTTGCTGTCCAGGAGGAGTTATTCTTATGTTACTTAAAAGCATCGAAATGTAATTTTGACTTTCTATTCAGATAATGGTGTGGTATTCAGTAATAACTCAGTGTCTTAAGCCATCTAGGCATCAATGCTAAGCAAAATGTGGGAAAATGTATTGTGTACTTTTCACATCTTAAATTCGATAAGAGAGACTGTTTGAGTTTGTTAGCATATATTTTCATAGATTGTCCATACATGACAATTCAAGACTATGTGAAAGTAACTACAGGTATAACGTTTCAGAAGGTGTGAGCAAGTCATGAAAAGTTTTAAAAGGTTTACAACTTTAAATTGTTTACAGAGTTTTCTTTAAGTTGAGTGCTAATGCCAAAATTACATTAACCCAAAGTTGAAGTCTGACCTAAAGTTGAAGTCTGATCTTCTGTTACAACAATGAGGTTTCTAAAAAAAAAATGTGCACTAATGTTAGTAAATATCTGGAAATGGTCTAAGTTGTAAATCAACAGTGTCTGCTTAATCGGTTGCTCTGCCATTTCTAGAGTTAGGTCGTGTAAGCTCTTTTTGACTCTGTTAAATAGTTCTGAATTATGTGAACCCTTATGTGCAAGGTTTTTTATTTCTGGTTTATTCGACAACAAGAGATATAGAATTCATGTTCTGCCCAAGTAATCTATTGTGTGCTCTACTGTCTCTGTTAAGTTCAGATTGATGAAAAGCATTGTTAAATATTATGATTAGATCTGGTTTAAAAGTGTTAGAATCACCCTAAATGAATGGCTATCATTTCAGGATGTTAAGGAATTCTATTTTGACCAGATACTCTAAGTTCTCTTGGCACCTTTAACAGACTTTCTGAAAATCAAAGTTCTAAATTATCCGGACTTTTGACATCCCCAGAGGGCCTCTGGAGATGTCAAAAGAGATCTCTCTCATCTTGCAGAGATAATAATCATCGGCTGTTTAGATTAAAAGTGGTGCCAAGATGTGAAATGATGCTAAACTTCAGCTATAAACGTGTTTCTTTCTAGCTGCTCCAGTCTCTGGCTCAGAAGCCAGATCCTTTAAAGAGGGACTGACAGAGTTTCCGTCCAGCTAACGCTGAACAACCAGGCATTGCTAGTTCAAATGTATTGCTAGTTCAAATGTGGATCAATCAGGAGGTCTATCCAAAAGGGAGAAAGTGTTCCAGAAGAGACTTAGAGACAACAGGAGATGGTTATGCGGCAGATGCTAGAGAACTGGGTTCCAGGAGCCCAAGAAAACTCTAGTGTCCACAGGCTACACAGTGAAAGCCCGGAAGCCAAAAAAACTTAAACTTATGGGTTACACGGTAAGACTAGTTAAACCCGGAAACCCAGGCCCATAACCCACTGGCTACACGGTAAATAATCCGGAAGCCAAAGGATGGCAGAGACGAGTCTGCCACAATTTCTCCTCTAAGTCAGGCTACGCAGTAAGCACTGGTTAAATCGCCAGTTAAATCTGAATGCCCAGGAAGTCAGTCTAGAGACCCGACTCGTTGCCTCACTTCTCCTCTTTTCTCTTGCAGAAGGGAAGTTACTACAGTTCTGCAGGACTCTTCACTGTGATGTACGGTTTGATCCCCAGACCTTATGTAAGGAATGGTTGACCTTTTCTGTAATAATGCCTGGCCAAACAGCATAGCCAGAATAAGAGGTTAAACTATGAAATAATGCGACAGCTACAGGGTGCCTCCCTTAAAAGAGATTCGCATCTCTTGCAATTCTCTTCCAGCACCCCCTGGATAGGTCTGGGCCTCACGCACCCAGCCAGGCCTTAAACGTCTATCCAATAGTATTAAGCTTAGAGAAAGCCCTCCCTGCCTGTTCCTAAAAACAGGGCTTTCGGTAACAGATAACTCAAATAGTCCTGCACCTTTTAACTCCCCTTTTAAACCAAATTAAGGGATAAATAGGAAGTTGTACTGATGACCTCAAAGTATGCAAGCAGGTCACCACAGTTGATCGTACCTAAAAGGTCATAGTTCTCCTCATGGGCACGGTCTTAACAAGAAAATATTAAGTGTCAGAATTTGCCCATGACCATAGTTTTTTTAGCTCACCCTGATATTAAAGAAATCAGGGTTGGGTTGAGCACCCCCTTGACTGACATCATAGAGGCTGCCTCCTTGGTCTACTTTATTAGAGACCAGGAGAACAAGCAGCAAGCTAGCAGAGGATAGGCAACAGGCCAATCAATGGCTTTCTGCACGGTGATCTGCCGTCAAGGAGACCCAGCAAGGCCAGTGCACCCCAAACAGCACCTGTTGCTGATATAAGGAGCCAGGGCATTGGGCAAGCAGCTGTCGTGACAGAAACTGCCTTCTGTCAGCTCTTCCAAGAGCATGGTCACTGGACACGGAACTGCCCTGGGTGTCGAAGGACTCCTGGTTCAGAACTGCAGACCTTGTGGCCCCGAGCTAAAAAGCCTTTGGCTCTGCCCAGCCTCTGCCCAGCTTCTAGCTCCAGCCACTGCTATTGAGGGGATGGCCCAGGGTCAGTGAAACGCAAGTTGCCTATTTCTATCAGCCTCCTATTCAGCTCTCCTCCTAGTCCAGCCATGTAATGCTAGTCAACAGGGTGCCTCCCTTAAAAGTGATTCGCATCTCTTAAAATTCTCTTCCAGCACCCCCTGGATAGGTCTGGGCCTCACGCACCCAGCCAGGCCTTAGACATCTATCCAATAGTATTAAGCTTAGAGAAAGCCCTCCCTGCCTGTTCCTAAAAACAGGGCTTTCAGTAACAGCTAACTCAGGTAGTCCTGCACCTATTTGGACAGGTCCTCACTGAGGACTTAAAGGGACTATCTCTTGAGGGGGGTGCACAATAATCCATAATGTAGATGATTAAATGTAAATGATTTGTTAGTCTGTCTCCTTTCCGAGCCTGAGACTCTAGTCTTGTACATTGGCTTAACTTCCTAGCAAAACTAGCTACTAGGTATCTGGAAGAAAACAAAGCATTGCTAGTCCATTAGAGTGTTAATTATTTAACCCTTATCCTCTCCCCTGGGGAGAGAAAACCAGCCCCAGAGAGGATATGGGCCATGCAGCAAAGTCTGCAAACTTCGGGCAGTCCCAGCTTTTCTCTATCAGGTTACAGGTTCCTGATACAGGGAAATAGCACAGTTCCTAAACCAGGCTCTTGACAGGCAGGCAAAGCAGAGCCCCCTCCTTTGGGGGAAAGAGCAAACCACAGCCTTTGCTCAGCTAAAGGATGCTATGGCTAAAGCCCCTGTGCTAGGACTGCCAAGCCCAGAGAAACCCTCCCAGCTGTACATCACTGGGAGGCAGGGAGTCACCTTAGGAGGGTTAACTCAGGATCTGGGACCTGTTAATCAACCTGTGGGCTACTTTTCTAAAACCTAGACATGGTTGCACAAGGATGGCCTCACTGCCTAAAGACAATGGCAGCAGCTGCCTTGCTTACAGAAGAGGTATCTAGAATTACACTGGGGCAAGATATCGCCCTTTATACCTCACATCAAATAAATTCTCTATTAGAGCAAAAGGGCTCTCACTGGCTCACAGATAGTAGAATACTAAAATATCAGGTCCTCCTAGAAAACCCTCAGGTAAAAATAAGGCATTGCTCTACTCTAAACCCAGTTACTTTAATGCCAGTTCCGGGGGAAACTGGTCCCCTCCACTCCTGTACTGAGACAATAGATCAAGTCTATAGTCTTAATCTATGCCAGCAGAAGGGACCTAAAAGCCCCCTGACTAATGCAGATGAGGTTTGGTTCACAGACAGAAACAGTTTTGTCAGACAGGACCTGCTTCTCAGGGTATGCAACAGTTACAGCATGGCACGTTATTGAAGCGTGCTCTGCCCCCAGGAACTTTTGCTCAGCTAGCAGAACTGATTGCCTTAACCAGAGCTCTAGATCACACAAGGGATTTGTAAGGCATCTTCACTCTGCATGGAGACCTCAGTCTTCTGGTAAGGTAAGAAGAGCCAACCAGGCTCTATGGAAAACATCCAGTATAGAAATGTGTGCTTGGTAAGAAAGGTGTAGAAGGAAAGAGTGTTGTTGGTAAGAAGGGCTAAAAAGGAAAGAGCTTTTTAAATAAGGAAAGGACATGGTTTGTAAGAATGACTTTATCCTGATGGCTAGTTTACTCTAGACTGGAATGGAAATGGTGAAATGTTTAAAGTAAGTTGAAGAGGGTGTGTGGAAGTCACAAAAGGTTATAAAAGAAAGAAATATTAAACATGCTAACTGCTGCTCCGAGAGGTATCTGTGCCATGCTCCAGGAAGAATGTTGTCTCTGTGTCAATCAGACTGGACAGGTACAAACCCAAATTTGTACTTTTCCTGGACAATTCCAAACAGCTCCAGGACCAGGCCAAGCAGGGCTGGGATTTCTGGCCTGACATCTGGTCATGGAATTCCTGCCTATTTCCTCTCCTTGGCCCAATAACTTCTGTAATCTTGCTGCTTCTCTTTGGACCTTGTGTTTTTAATGCCCTTGTTCCTTTTGTCTCTAACAGACTAAAGGCTGGCAAACTCCAATTGGTCGTCAGACAAGGCTTCCAGCTCATTCCATTGGACGACCTGAGCAGCCCCCTGGACCGAGCAGCACAGTCTTTCCAAGACCACTGTCACACACCATAAGACAGTTAGCAAGAGGAAATACCCAAATCTCCCTCAACGCCCACATGCCAGCTTTGAAGAAGTTACAGAAGACAGAACTCCATCTATAATCCCAAAAAGAATTTTGGGTATTACCTCTTGAGGGGGGAATGTTAGGTAGGAAGTCAGTTATGAGCTTATGTGTGTGTAACAGGCCTAAAGAGAAGACATCTATGTCCAGCATATGCATCTGCATGTCAAAGTCATCCCAATAATGTTTCTGGGGCAGCATCCTGCCCTGCCCTGCCCCCTTCTGCCTGACAATCTTCCACAATCTCCCAGGTACAGCCCAGAATCTGCATCTCAAACACCCTGCTCCCTTCCTCAGGTCTGATAACATTTGCATCCATAAAGTCCTTTGTTTCAGACCTTCAAGAGAAGTTTTTCTATTTACATCCAAAAAGCCCTTTGTTACAAGAGAAGCAGAGGTGGGGAAGCAAGACCCATCTCCTTAAAAACACCCAGCCTCAACTGGACTGCATGCTCAGCTCTCTGCATCTTTGCTGAGCTGCCCACCTGGCCTGGCCAGGTGTACACTCCACTCACCCATGCAGCCCCACTCTCCCCCAGGTCCTATCTGGAGAGGTGCCCATCCGTTTATACGGATGTCCCTACCCTAATAAACCTTGCTATTTTACCTCCCAATAAAAAAAAATTAAATGTTCCCTAATAAAAAATATTCAAAACAATAAAGTCCATCGATAATATCAGGAATACACAAACAGAGGCTGTAGCAATATCTGGGATTGAGTTAGCCAAAACACAACCAGATATTTCTGGTTTCATCCACTCATATCCAGACAAACTGGTGTAGAATTCCTATACAATGGACTGAGAAAATCACAGTAAAAATGGGTTTGGAGAAAAGCAAAGTCTTTTCGTTAGGCAAGTGCATAAAATGTCATCTAGACAAACAGAAATATCATGTTTGTTTGCCGCAGTTCCTCTAGCTTTCTCCCTAGAAAATACGAATGTGTAGAGCTGGTGTCTCCATGTGGAACCAATTAGAGTTTCCAAGCACAAAATTAAATGTTCCATGTTAAAAAATATTCAACACAATAAAGTCCATGGATAATATCAGGAATACACAAACACAGAGGCTGTAGTAATATCTGGGATTGAGTTAGCCAAAACAAATCCGGATATTTCCGGTTTCATCCAGTCCTATCCGGACAAAGTTTTGTGGAATTAGTATGCAATGGACCGAGAAAATCACTGTAAAAATGGTTTTGGAGAAAAGCAAAGTATTTTCTTTAGACAAGTGCATAAAATGTTATCTATACAAACAGAAATTTCATGTTTGATGCTGCAGTTCCTCTACCTTTCTCTCTAGAAAATACGAATGTGTAGAGCTGGTGTTCCCATTATGAACCAATTAGTGTTTCTACGGTACAAAATTAAATTTTCCCTGATAAAAACATTCAAAACAATAAAGTCCATCGATAATAAGCAGAAAAAACACAAACACAGAGGCTTTCACAATATTTTGGATTGAGTTAGCCAAAACACAACCGGATATTTCTGTTTACATTCAGTCATATCCGGACAAAGTGGTGTGGAATTCGCATGCAATGCACCGAGAAAATCACAGTAAAAATGGTTTTGGAGAAAAGCAAAGTCTTTTCATTAGGCAAGTCCATAAAATGTCATCGATACAACCAGAAATATCATGTTTGTTTGCCGCAGTTCCTCTAGCTTTCTCCCTAGAAAATACAAATATGTAGAGCTGTTGTCTCCATGTGGAATCAATTAGTGTTTCCAAGAAAAAATTAAAATTTCCCCGATAAAAAAAATAATTCAAACAATATAGTCTGTGGATAATATCAGGAATACACAAACACAGAGGCTGTAGCAATATCTGGGATTGAGTTAGCCAAAACAAAACCGGATATTTCCGGTTTCATCCAGTCATATCCGGACAAACTGGTGTGGAATTCGTATGTAATGGACCTTGAAAATCACAGTAAGAATGGTTTGGAGAAAAGCAAAGTCTTTTCGTTAGGCAATGCATAAAATGTCATCTATACAAACAGAAATATCATGTTTGTTTTCTGCAGTTCTTCTAGCTTTCTCCCAAGAAAATACGAATGTGTAGAGCTGGTGTCCCCATGATGAACCAATTAGTGTTTCAACGGTACAAAATTAAATGTTCCCTGATAAAAACATTCAAAACAAAAGACTTTAAGTCGCCATGTTTAAAATTATAAACTCATCAACCAACTAGAGGCACTTGCTTACTTCACAGTATTTTGGAAAGCACCTGTAGGATTTTACTAGTATTTAAATTCTTTTGTCATCCATAGTTATATATGATGTGCTGCTCATAAAACTAAAGCGTTGTTGGTTCTGTGTTTAGCTGTCCTCCTATAGGTTCCTATGGACTTTTTCCAGCCACTTCTATTGTATTCAATACTTTGGGATGGCTCTGTAAACAGATGAAGCCAATAATGTATTAACAGTACCAACTGAGAGATAGTATGGTTAACTGAGGTTACTAAAAACAAAAAGCAATTTAAATCAATTGGCAATCTACAAAAAGAGTTAAAGATTTTAAAAGCTATTATTAAAATTGCTATATTGGTCTATTATGCTATGTTATATGTGTGTACATATTGTATGTCCACATGGGGAAATTTTATTAAGAGTTTTATTTTAATTGGCTTATAGATAAGATTGTCCATAAATTTAAGCTGCTAAAATCAATCAAAGATACATTTTAATTTGTGTGACCTGAATCTGTGTATCATATGTTTTAAACGTGTTGGTAGAAAGAAACTAAAAGCATTTTAGATGCTTGTGCTTAAGTTTACTGGTTAAACAAACTACACCATGTTAGATATTTAAGAGGTGTTTTCAAATACATGATTCTTAAAATTTATAGAAGGCATTGGACCTTCTGGTAAATGTTTTCTTAAGTTGTTATCTAATGGTTGAAACGGATTGCTAAGTATTCATGTAATATTGCTATTGTCAGCAAGCGATCTAGGACTTGCTCCCTCATTTCTCTATTCTAAGCCCAACTTGTTCTTTCATTTCTCTATCTCTTCAAGGTAGGAAACTAATTCTATTATAAAGGAATCTGTAGGATGCACAATTTAATCTTTAGACCTTATAAAAGAGATGGCTAACATTTTTCTGTAAGAGCATAGCCAAAATAAGAACTTAAATAATAATCTCATAGCTAGATTCACTTCGCCATCAGCGAAGTATACAGTAAGTAGAAAAAACCTCCCTTTCAGACCAAAGGGAAAGTTTTTAAGTGAGAATATAATTTTCCTCATGGGCATTGTCTACCTTAGAAAAACTACCTACAAAACATGCCTGTGACTATAGACTTGTAGTTCAGGCCACTGAAGATTAGAGATGGGACACGGGCACTCCCTTGACTTGCATCCTCTGGTCTGCTTTAACACAAACCAGGAGGTAAAGAAAGCTTGGCATCAGAAGCAATGGGTGGCAGGCCTATTAATGGCTGTTCTGTACAGTGATCTGCCCTCAAGGAGACCCAACAGGCCAGTCCACTGCAGTGGCTTTCAAAGTGGTAAGCCTGGGCTTCAGCAGAAGTCAGCTTGTGAAGAGCCCTGGCAGCTCTGCCAAGAGTTGGATCACTGGAAATGGACCTGCCCTGGAGTTGAAGGATGCCCAGGTCAGAGCCACAGATCTTATTGGCTCTAAGCTGAAAAGCCCTTCACTCAGCCCAACTTCCAAAGTGACCACTGCAGCTGAGGGTATGGTCAAGTAGGGTCAGCAACATTGCAGGCAGAACTGTAAATTTCTTGTTAGAGATGCCCCCTGACTTTTAACTGGCCAGCTCTCCTCCCAGGCTAGCCAAGTAATGAAAGTCAACAGAGTGCCTTCCCCTAGGAGGTTCACACCTCCCTTAGGATATACCCCATGTGAAGAGATAGATAGGTCTGGGCCTCTGAATTTACAAGGCCTAAAGCCCACCAGATTATTATCAAGCCCCTTCTATCAGGTTCTATTTGCCTCTCAATCAGAAAAATTACTTGTAGCTTAGACAGCACCTTTCTTAGCTCCTCTAATAATGACTCTGTCCTTTGTTCTAGGCCCTGTCTAGTGCACTTGGGCCTCATTCCTTTGTAATCATAACCTCTACTCTACCACCAATGGCTCTACTCCCAACCTGTGTGTACTGATGGTCCTCTTCCCCACTTAATGCTGTATAATTGTTCAAGCCTGGTAAATGCCACTCTTAGGATCATTGGTCACTATCCTCACTCTGTCTTTTATGACCTGGTCTAAATATGATCAGAGTCGGCAAACTTGGAAGGCTTCCATAGCCTTGGCAACTCATGACGACAGCCTAGGATGGTTACTGGCGCCATAAACTAGAGTGTCAATTTGTTGGGTCAACAACAGGAGCCACTGTGCACTTGCTCCTCATGTGGGATCTCTGTCCTTAATGTGCTGTCCATTGTGATTTAATGCTATAACTAGTACTCAAACAGTATATTTCACTTTGTGTTTCTATGTGGGTGCAAACTGTTGAAATCTTTATACTAAATTGATCTTCTGTATATAAAGAGAATTGAAAATGAATCTTGATGCAAATGGAAGTGGAGAGGGAGCGGGAGAAGGGAGGGTTGCGGGTGTGAGGGAAGTTATGGGAGGGGGAAGCCACTGTAATCCATAAGGTGTACACTGGAATTTTATATTCATTAAATAAAAGTTAAAAAAAAACATTCAAAACAATAAAGTCCATCGATAATATACAAAAAACACAAACACAGAAACTTTCACAATATTTCGTATTGAGTTAGCCAAAATTCAACCGGATATTTCCGGTTTCATCCAGTCATATCCGGAAAAAGTCGTTGGGAATTCGGATGCAATGCACCGAGAAAATCATTGTAAAAATGGTTTTGGAGAAAAGCAAAGTCTTTTCGTTTGGCAAGTGCAAAAAAATGTCATCTATACTAACAGAAATATCATGTTTGTTTCCCGCAGTTCCTCTAGATTTCTCCCTATAAAATACAAATATTTAGAGCTGGTGTCTCCATGTGGAACCCATTAGTGTTTCCAACCACAAAATTAATTGTTCCCTGATAAAAAAAGAATTCAAAGCAATAAGGTCCATGGATAATATCAGGAATACACACACACAGAGGCTGCAGCAGTATCTGGGACTCAGTTAGCCACAACAATACCAGATATTTCTGGTTTCACCAGTCATATCCGGAAAAACTGGTGTAGAATTCCTATACAATGGACCGAGAAAATCACAGTAAAAATGGTTTTGGAGAAAAGCAAAGTCTTTTCGTTAGGGAAGGCATAAAATGACATCTATACAAACAGAAATATCATGTTTGTTTGCCGCAGTTCCTCTAGCTTTCTCTCTAGAAAATACGAATGTGTACAGCTGGTGTCCCCATGATGAACCTATTAGTGTTTCCAAGCACAAAATTAAATGTTCCCTGAAAAAAAAAATTCAAAAAAATAAAGTCTGTGGATAATATCAGGAATACACAAACACAGAGCCTGTAGCAATATTTCGGATTGAGTGAGCCAAAACACAACCAGATATTTCTGGTTTCATCCAGTCATATCCATTGACGTGGTGTAGAATTCGTATGCAATGGACCGAGAAAATCACAGCAACAATGGTTTTGGAGCAAAGCGAAGTCTTTTCGTTAGGCAAGTGCATAAAATGTCATCTATACAAACAGAAATATCATGTTTGTTTGCCGCAGTTCCTCTAGATTTCTCCCTAGAAAATACGAATATGCAGAGCTAGTGTTCCTGTTATGAAACAATTAGTGTTTCAAAGGTAAAAAATTAAATGATCACTGATAAAAAACATTCAAAAAAATAAAGTCCGTGGATAATATCAGGAATGCACAAACACAGAGGCTGTAGCAATATCTGGGATTGAGTTAGCCAAAAAAACCCACATATTTCCGGTTTCATCGAGTCATATCCGGACAAACTGGTGTGGAATTCATACGCAATGGACCGAGATATTCACAGTACAAATGATTTTGGAGAAAAGCAAAGTCTTTTCGTTAGGCAAGTGCATAAAATGTCATCTATAGAAACAGAAATATCATGTTTCTTTGCCGCAGTTCCTCTAGATTTCTCTGTAGAAAATACGAATGTGTAGAGCTGGTGTCTCCATTTGGAAGCAATTAGTGTTTCAACGGTACAAAATTAAATGTTTGCTGTTAAAAACATTCAAAATAATAAAGTCTGTGGATAATATCAGGAATACACAAACACAGAGGCTATAGCAATATCTGGGATTCAGTTAGGCAAAACAAAACGGATATTTCCGGTTCCATGCAGTCATATCCGGAAAAAGTGGTGTGGAATTCGTATGCAATTGACCGAGAAAATCACAGTAGAAATGGTTTTGGAGAAAAGCAAAGTCTTTTCATTAGGCAAGTGCATAAAATGTCATTTATACACACAGAAATATCATGTTTGTTTGCGGCAGTTCCTCTAGATTTCTCCCTAGAAGATACAAATATGTAGAGCTGGTGTCTCCATGTGGAACCAATTAAAGTTTCCAAGCACAAAATTACATGTTCCCTGATAAAAAACATTCAAAACAATAAGGTCCGTGGATAATATCAGGAATATACAAACACAGAGGCTGTAGCAATATCTGGGATTGAGTTAGAAAAAAAAAACTGATATTTACGGTATCATCCTGTCGTATCTGGACAAACTGGAGTGGAATTCGTATGCAATGAACCGACAAAATCACAATAAATATGATTTTGGAGAAAAGCAAATTCTTTTCGTTAGGCATTGTATAAAATGTCATCATTAGAAACAGAAATATCATGTTTGTATGCCACAGTTCCTTTAGCTTTCTCCCTAGAAAATACGAATGTGTAGAGCTGGTGTCCTCATGATGAACCAATTAGTGTTTCTAGGGTACAAAATTAAATGTTCCCTGATAAAAACATTCAAAACAAAAAAGTCCATCGATAATATCCGGAAAACACAAACATAGAGGCTTTCACAATATTTCGGATTTAGTTAGCCAAAACACAACTGGATATTTCTGGTTTCATCCAGTCATATACGGACAAACTGGTGTGGAATTCGTATGCAATGGACTGAGAAAATCACAGTAAAAATGGTTTTGGAGAAAAGTAAATTCTTTTCATTAAGCAAGTGTATAAAGTGTCATCTAGACAAATAGAAATATCATGTTTGTTTGCTGCATTTCCTCTAGCTTTCCCCTAAAAAATACAAATGTGTAGAGCTGGTGTCCCCATGATGAACCAATTAGTGTTTCTACGGTACAAAATTAAATGTTCCCTGATAAAAAACATTCAAAACAATAAAGTCCTTGGATAATAGCAGGTATACACAAACACACAGGCTGTAGCAATATCTGGGATTGAGTTAGCCAAAACAAAATTGGATATTTCAGGTTTCATACAGTCATATCTGGACAAAGTGGTGTGGAATTCATATGCAATTGACCGAGAAAATAACAGTAAAAATGGTTTTGGAGAAAAGCAAAGTCTTTTCGTTAGGCAAATGTATAAAATGTCATCTACAAAAACAGAAATATCATGTTTGTTTGCCTGAGTTCCTCAACCTTTCTCCCTAGAAAATACGAATGTGTAGAGCTGGTGTCTCCATGATGAACCAATTAGTGTTTCAACGGTACAAAATTAAATGTTCCCTGAAAAAAAAAACATTCAAAACAATAAAGTATGTGGATATTATCAGGAATACACTAACACAGAGGCTGTAGCAATATCTGGGATTGAGTTAGCCAAAACAAAACCGGATATTTCCGGTTTCATCCAGTCATATCCGGACAAACACCTGTGGAACTCCTATGCAATGGACCGAGAAAATCACAGTAAAAATGGTTTTGGAGAAAAGCAAAGTCTTTTCATTAGGCAAGTGCATCAAATGTCATCTAGACAAAAAGAAATATCATGCTTGTTTGCCGCAGTTCCTCAACCTTTCTCCCTAGAAAATACGAATGTGTAGAGCTGGTGTCCCCATGATGAACCAATTAGTGTTTCTACGGTACAAAATTAAATGTCCCCTGATAAAAACATTCAAAACAATAACTCCATTGATAATATCCAGAAAACACAAACACAGAGGCTTTCACAATATTTCGGATGGAGTTAGGCAAAACACAAACGATATTTCTGGTTTCATCCAGTCATATACGGACAAACTGGTGTGGAATTCGTATACAATGGACCGAGAAAATCACTGTAAAAATGGTTTTGGAGAAAAGCAAATTCTTTTCGTTAAGCAAGTGCATAAAGTGTCATCTCAACAAACAGAAATATCATGTTTGTTTGCCGCAGTTCCTCTAGCTTTCCCCTAAAAAATACAAATGTGTAGAGCTGGTGTCCCCATGATGAACCAATTAGTGTTTCTACGGTACAAAATTAAATGTTCCCTGATAAAAAACATTCAAAACAATAAAGTCCTTGGATAAAAGCAGGTATACACAAACACACAGGCTGTAGCAAAATCTGGGATTGAGTTAGCCAAAACAAAACCACATATTTCCGGTTTCATCCAGTCATATCCGGACAAACTCCTGTGGAACTCCTATGCAATGGACCGAGAAAATCACAGTAAAAATGGTTTTGGAGAAAAGCAAAGTCTTTTCATTAGGCAAGTGCATCAAATGTCATCTAGACAAAAAGAAATATCATGCTTGTTTGCCGCAGTTCCTCTAGCTTTCTCCCTAGAAATCCGAATGTGTAGAGCTGGTGTCCCCATGATGAACCAATTAGTGTTTCCAAGCACAAAATTAAATGTTCCCCGATAAAAAACATTCAAAATAATAAAGTCCGTGGATAATATCAGGAATACACAAACACAGAGGCTTTCACAATATTTCTGATTGAGTTAGCGAAAACACAACCAGATATTTCTAGTTTCATCCAGTCATATGCGGACAAACTGGTTTGGAATTCGTATGCAATGGACAGAGAAAATCACAGAAAAATGCTTTTGGAGAAAAGCAAAGTCTTTTCATTAGGCAAGTGCATAAAATGTCATCTGTCAAAGAGAAATATCATGTTTGTTTGTCACAGTTCCTCTAGCTTTCTCCCTAAAAAATATGAATGTGTAGAGCTGGTGCCTCCATGTGGAACAAATTAGTTTTTCCAAGCACAAAATTAAATGTTCCCTGAAAAAAAACATTCAAAACAATAAAGTCTGTGCATAATATCAGGAATACACAAACACAGAGGCTGTAGCAATATCTGGGATTGAGTTAGCCAAAACAAATCCGCATATTCTCGGTTTCCTCCAGTCATATCCGGACAAACTCCTGTGGAATTCGTATGCAATGGACCAAGAAAATCACAATAAAAATGCTTTTCTAGAAAACCAAAGTCTTTTTGTTAGGCAAGTGCATAAAATGTCATCTAGACAAACAGAAATATCATATTGGTTTTTCGCAGTTCCTCAAGCTTTCTCGCTAGAAAATATGAATGTGTAGAGCTGGTGTCTCCATGTGGAACCAATTACTGTATCTAAGCTCAAAATAAAATGTTCCCCAATAAAAAACATTCAAAACAATAAAGTCTGTGGATAATATCCAGAAAAAACCAACACAGAGCCTGTAGCAATATTTCGGATTGAGTTAGCCAAAACACAACCAGATATTTCTGGTTTCATCCAGTCATATCCGGAAAACTGGTGTGTAATTCGTATGCAATGGACCGAGAAAATCAGAGTACAAATGGTTTTGGAGAAAAGCAAAGACTTTTCGTTAGGCAAGTGCATAAAATATCATCTATACAAACAGAAATATCATGTTTGTTGGCTGCAGTTCCTCTAGCTTTCTCCCTAGAAAACACGAATGTGTAGAGCTGGTGTCTCCATGTGTAACCAATTAGTGTTTCCAAGATCAAAATTAAATGTTCCCTGAAAAAAAAATTGAAAAATATAAATTCCTTGGAAAATATCAGGAATACCCAAACACAGAGGCTGTAGCAATATTTCGGATTGAGTTAGCCAAAACACAACCAGATATTTCTGGTTTCATCCAGTCATATCCGGACAAACTGGTGTGGAATTCCTATGCAATGGACAGAGAAAATCACTGTAAAAATGGTTTTGGAGAAAAGTAAAGTCTTTTCATTAGGCAAGTGCATAAAATGTCATCTATAGCAACAGAAATATCATGTTTGTGTGTCGCAGTTTCTCTAGCTTTCTCCCTAGAAATTACGAATGTGTAGAGCTGGTGTCTCCATGTGGAACGAATTAGTGTTTCCAAGTACAAAATTAAACGTTCTCTGAAAAAAAAATTGCAAAAAATAAAGTCCGTGGATAATATCAGGAATACACAAACACAGAGGCTGTAGCAATATCTGGGACTGAGTTAGCAAAAGCAAAACCGGATATTTCCGGTTTCATCCAGTCATGTCCGGACAAACTGGTGTGGAATTCGTATGCAGTTGATCGAGATTATCACAGTGAAAATGGTTTTGGAGAAAAGCAAAGCCTTTTCGTTATGCAAGTGCTTAAAATGTCATCTATACAAACAGAAATATCATGTTTGTTTACCGCAGTTCCTCTAACATTCTCCCTACAAAATACGAATGTGTAGAGCTGGTGTCTCCATGATGAACCAATTAGAGTTTCAATGGTACAAAATTAAATGTTCCCTGATAAAAATATTCAAAACAATAAAGTCCATTGATAATATCCTGAAAATACAAACACAGAAGCTGTAGCAGTATTTCATATTGAGTTAGCCAAAACACAACGAGATATTTCTGGTTTCATCCATTCATATCCGGAAAAGTGGTGTGGAATTCGTATGCAATGGTTAGAGAAAATCACAGTAAAAATAGTTTTGGAGAAAAGTAAAGTCTTTTCCTTAGGCAAGTAGATAAAATATCATCGATACAACGGCCGGCGCCGTGGCTCAACAGGCTAATCCTCCGCCTTGCGGCGCCTGCACACCGGGTTCTAGTCCCGGTTGGGGCACCGATCCTGTCCCGGTTGCCCCTCTTCCAGGCCAGCTCTCTGCTGTGGCCAGGGAGTGCAGTGGAGGATGGCCCAAGTGTTTGGGCTCTGCACCCCAGGGGAGACCAGGATAAGTACCTGGCTCCTGCCATCGGAACAGCGCAGTGCGCCGGCCGTAGCGCGCTACCGCGGCGGCCATTGGAGGGTGAACCAACGGCAAAAGGAAGACCTTTCTCTCTCTCTCTCTCTCTCACTGTCCACTCTGCCTGTCAAAAAAAAAGAAAAAAAAATATCATCGATACAAACAGAAATATCATGTTTGTTTGCAGCAGTTCCTCTATCTTTCTCCCTAGAAAATATGAATGTTTAGTGCTGGTGCCTCCATGTGGAACTAATTAGAGTTTCCAAGCACAAAATTAAATGTTCCCTGATAAGAAAACATTCAAAACAATAAAGTCCGTGGATAATATCAGGAATACACAAACACAGAGACTGTAGCAATATCTGGGACTGAGTTAGCCAAAACAAACGCGGATATTTCTGGTTTTATCCAGTCATATGCGGACAAACTGGTGTGGTATTCGTATACAATGGACTGAGAAAATCACAGTAAAAATGGTTTTGGAGAAAAGCAAAGTCTTTTCGTTAGGAAAGTGCATAAAATGTCATCTAGACAAACAGAAATATCATGCTTGTTTGCCGCAGTTCCTCTAGCTTTTTCCCTAGAAAAGAAGAATGTGTAGACCTGGTGTCTCCATGTGGAAAAAATTAGTGTTTCCAAGCACAAAATTAAATGTTCCCTGAAAGAAATCTTTGAAAAATATAAAGTCCGTGGATAATATCAGGAATACACAAACACAGAGGCTGTAGCAATATTTAGGATTGAGTTAGCAAAACACATCCTGATATTTATGGTTCCATCCAGTCATATCCGGACAAAGTGGTGCGGAATTCATATTCAATGGACAAAGGCAAGTGCATCAAATGTCATCTAGACAAACGGAAATATCATATGTGTTTGCCGCAGTTCCTCTAGCTTTCTCCCTAGAAAATACAAATGTGTAGAACTGGTGTCCCCATGATGAACCAATTAGTGTCTCTACGGTACAAAATTAAATGTTCCCTGATAAAAACATTCAAAACAATAAAGTCCGTGGATAATATCAGGAATACACAAACACAGAGGCTGTAGCAATATCTGGGATTGAGTTAGCCAAAACAAAACTGGATATTTCCGGTTTCATCCAGTCATATCCGGACAATCTTGTGTCGAATTCGTATGCACTGGACCGAGAAAATCACAGTAAAAATGGTTTTTGAGAAAAGGAATGTCTTTTCGTTAGGCAAGTGCATAAAATGTCATCTATACAAACATAAATATCATGTTTGTTTGCCGCAGTTCCTCTAGCATCTTCCCTAGAAAATACGAGTGTGTAGAGCTGTTTTTCCCATGATGAGCCAATTAGTGTTTCTACGGTACAAAATTAAATGTTCTCTGATTAAATCATTCAAAACAATAAATTCCATCGATAATGTCCGGAAAACACAAACACAAAGGGTTTCAAATATTTCAGATTGAGTTAGAGAAAACACAACCGGATATTTCTGGTTTCATCCAGTCATATCCGGACAAACTCCTGTGGAATTCCTATGCAATGCACTGAGAAAATCACAGTAAAAATGTTTTTGGAGAATTGAAAAGGCAAGATGGCGGAATAGGCAGGGAGCACACTATTAGTCTGGGAGAGAGACAGTTTAATATAAGTGGAGATACTGCAGCGTCAAGGAAGAGTAGGGGATGAAACAGCAGAGAAAACTTTTCCGGAACTAGTGATTCACAGTGGACCTGCGTGGAAAGCGTGGGAGCCCAAGTTCGGGACACCAGTGGCAGACTCAACACACCAGCGCTGGAACATGAAGTGAGCCGAACCTCAATAGCCCGAGACACCAGCGGGCAAGCGGAAAGAGGAGGCTAGAGTTAATGAGGCTTGCAATTCCGTGAGGAAAAATTCACCAAGCTAACTAGAAGAGAGAGAGAGGAAAAAAATAAAAAAGTGACCGATACAGACACAAGTTTCTCTCTCTCCGCTCACCTCTCAAAGGCGAGCAAGACAGAGCAGGCGCCATTTTGGACATACGTCATAAGCAGGGCGACCTCAGGTCTGCACTAGCCCTGAGCCTAGCAGAAAAACCTGACTCTGGGGGGAGGGGTGAAATAACAGGAGATTAGCATCTAACTTGGAAACCCAGTGGGAGACTGCAGGAGAATTGGAGCCCACACTGAGGGCAGCAGAGATTCCCTGTGTGGTCCTTGGGAAAGAGCTTCCAATCTCTGGCTCCTGTGGGTATATCATTTGCCTGCTAACTACCTCCAATTACATTCAGCTGTGCGGAATTACTTCCCTTTTGAATCAAAAAAAGAAAGAGAGATTTACCACGCCTAACCTGGGAGTGTCATCTTTGACACACCCTCAACCCTGAGGAACCAAACACAGCTCCCAGTCCACACTCATCTCAAGCATCTAAGGCTCCACTGAAAGCAGACAGTCCACTTAATATAGAGCCATAGTGTAACAAGAAAAAGCACCACAGTGAAGAAACCAAATATCTCCAACATGCCAAACAACAAACGCAAAAACCAAGGTAACAAGAACAAGGAAGACACTATGACGCCCCCAAATGAAAAAGACACCCCAATTCAAGATTATGAAGATGATGAGATAGAAGAAATGCAAGAAGCGGATCTCAAAAAATTGATAAGAACATTAAGAAGTTCTCAAAAACAAATTCTTGAACTACAGAAATCCTTATTGGCAAGATAGAAAATCTCTCTCGTGAAAGTGAAATATTAAGGAGGAATCAAAATGAAATGAAACAACTAGTGGAACAAGAAATGGTGATAGTGACGAGAAATCATAATGAAATGAAGAATTCAATAGATCAACTGACAAACACATTAGGGAGCCTTAAAAACAGAATGGGCGAAGCAGAAGAGAGAATATCAGACTTAGAAGACAGAGAACAGGAAAGGAAACAGGCAAACCAAAGAAAAGAAGAAGAAATTAGAAATCTAAAAAATATTGTCGGGAATCCACAGGATACTATTAAAAAACCCAACATTCGGGTTCTAGGAGTTCCTGAAGGCATGGAGAGGGAGAAAGGATTAGAAGGCATTTTCAGTGAGATACTAGCAGAAAATTTCCCAGGTTTGGAGAAGGATAGAGGCATCTTAGTACAGGAAGCTTATAGAACCCCTAATAAACATGACCAAAAGAGATCCTCACCACGACATGTTGTAATCAAACTCACCACAGTGAAACATAAAGAAAAGATCCGAAAATGTGCAAGAGAGAAACGTCAGATTACTCTTAGAGGATCTCCAATCAGACTCACAGCAGACTTCTCATCAGAAACCCTATAAGTTAGAAGGGAATGGCGAGACATAGCCCAGGTACAAAGAGAGAAAAACTGCCAGCCCAGAATACTATATCCTGCAAAGCTCTCATTTGTGAATGAAGGTGAAATTACCATCAACAGTAGACTGGATAAAGAAATTATGGGACATGTACTCCATAGAATACTATACAGCAGTAAGAAACAATGAAACCCAGTCATTTGCAACAAGATGGAGCAATCTGGAAAACATCATGCTGAGTGAATTAAGCCAGTCCCAGAGAGAAAAATATCATTTGTTTTCCCTGATCGGTGACAACTGAGCGCCAAAGGGGAAACCTGTTAAGTGAAATGGACACTATAAGCAACAATGAACTGATCAGCTCCTGTCCTGACTTTAGATGTACAATGTAATACTTTATCCTTTTTAGTATTTGTTGTTGTTGTTGTTGTTCTAGTACTATTGGTTGAACTCAGTAATTAACACACAATTATTCTAGGTGTTTAAATTTTAACTGAAAAGTGATCCCTGTTAAATCTAAGAGTGGAAAAAGAGAGGGAGGAGATGAACAATTTGGAACATGCTCAATCGGACTGGCCGCAAATGGTGGAGTTAGAAATGTGCCAGGGGATTCCAACACAATCCCATCAAGGTGGCATGTACCAATGCCATCGCACTAGTCCAAGTGATCAATTTCAGCTCACAATTGATAGCTCTGATAGGTCTAAGAGTCAAAGAGATCACACAAACAAGACAAGTATCTGCTAATACTAACTGATAGAATCAAAAAGGGAGAGAAAGATCCAACATGGGAAGTGGGATACACAGCAGACTCATAGAATGGCAGATGTCCTAAACAACACTCTGGCGTCAGAATCAGCCCTTAAGGCATTCGGATCTGGCGGAAGAGCCCATGAGAGTATAGCAGGTATGGAAAGCCAAGATATCATGGAAAAAAAAAAGACCTAAATGAATGATCTCTGTGAGTGAGATCCCAGTGGAAAGAACGGGGCCATCAAAGAAGGAGGTACCCTTCTCCGAAGGGAGGAGAGAACTTCCACTTTGACTATGACCCTATGGGAATAAGATCAAAGTCAGCGAACTCTAAAGGCTTCCATAGCCCTGGCAACTCATGACTAGAGCCTAGGGAGATTACTGACGCCATGAACAGGAGTGTCAAATTGTTAAATCAGCAACAGGAGTCACTGTGTACTTACACCCCTTGTGGGATCTGTCCCTAATGTGTCGTCTAAAGCGAAGTGATGCTACAACTAGTACTGAAACAGTATTTTTATACTTTGCGTTTCTGTGTGGGCACAAACTTATGAGGTCTTTACTAATTAGATACTGAAGTGATCTTCTGTATATAAAGAGAATTGGAAATGAAAAAAAAACAACCTGGTGTAAAAATGGAAATGGCATAGAAAATTAATTAATCTGAAAAAAATTATGTAGGTTGTCTGTCTTTAATGTGCTGTACAGTGCTATTTAATGCTATAATTAGTAAGCCAATGGTAGTTTTTTCACTTTATGTTGCTATATGGGCAATATGTTGAAATCTTTACCTAATATATACTAAACTGATCTTCTGTATACAAAGAGATTTGAAAATGAATCTTTACATGAATGGAAGGGGAAAGGGAGCGGGAAAAGGGAGGGTTGCGGGCGGGAGGGAAGTTATGGGAGGGGGGAAGCAATTGTAACCCATAAGTTGTACTTTGGAAATTTATATTCATTAAATAAAAGTTTAATTAAAAAATTTAAAAAAAGATAATTTAAAATTTAGGAGTGGGTAGTCTAATCTGTCCATCTTTCCTTTCTGGTTTCCAGATTTGTGTCTTACTGAGGAAAAATAAAAAGAAATTAAGACTTTTCATAGCAAACAGAAACTGAAAGAATTTGTTGCCACTCATCTTGCCCTGCAAAAGATGCTTAAAAATGTGTTACACACAGAAACACAGAAACATGGTCACCAGTATGAAAGAAGGTAAAGGAAGGAAACCTCACAGCAAAAGATCACAGGAAGCTCAATTTCTCTTTGACATAGAATTAAACTCTGATGCTCTGTTAAATCAATGTGTTAAAGTAATCTATTATGTTCTCTTGATGTCTGTTAAATTCTAATTGTTCAAAAACAGCTGAATTTTTATTAAGTGCTATGGGTTATTTGAATATGTGCTTATTTTCAAAGATTTGAATAATCACCTGTAACAATGATCACATTTGGTCTATGTTATGTCATGATTTTAAGGAATCTTATTTCAACCAGATATTTTGGATTTTGAGCCTTCTTGGCATTCTTGACAGGCATTCAAAAAATCAAAGTTTCAAACAATCTGGTCTCTAAAATTTCCAGTAAATCCTTGACTTTGGTTTTTCCAGTTTGGGCCCAACTGAAAAAATCGAAGGACCTATGTCTCTCATCTTATAGAGACACCAACTAATCAGTCTATTTGGAGTATATTAGAAGGACTGTCAAGATGTGATGTGGTACCAGATTTAAGTTTCTATAATGGAAAATGCTATTAATACAAATGTTTGAGAATTAAAAAGTCTAATGATCTTGTGTTCCTAGACATGATAGTTATCTTAATGAGAAAGCCCCAGAGGACAAAAAGGGTTAAATACTTGTAAAATCCTACAGGAGCTTTCAAAAATACTGTGAAGGAAGCAAGTGCCTCTTGTTGGTTGATGAGTTTATAATTTTAAACATGGCGACTTAAAGTCTTTTGTCATCCATAGTTATATATGATGTGCTGCTCATAAAACTAAAGCGTTGTTGGTTCTGTGTTTAGCTGTCCTCCTATAGGTTCCTATGGACTTTTTCCAGCCACTTCTATTGTATTCAATACTTTGGGATGGCTCTGTAAACAGATGAAGCCAATAATGTATTAACAGTACCAAATGAGAGAAAGTATGGTTAACTGAGGTTACTAAAAACAAAAAGCAATTCAAATCAATTGGCAATCTACAAAAAGAGTTAAAGATTTTAAAAGCTATTATTAAAATTGCTATATTGGTCTATTATGCTATGTTATATGTGTGTACATATTGTATGTCCACATGGGGAAATTTTATTAAGAGTTTTATTTTAAATGGCTTATAGATAAGATTGTCCATAAATTTAAGCTGCTAAAATCAATCAAAGATACATTTTAATTTGTGTGACCTGAATCTGTGTATCATATGTTTTAAAGGTGTTGGTAGAAAGAAACTAAAAACATTTTAGATGGTTGTGCTTAAGTTTACTGGCTAAACAAACTACACCATGTTAGATATTTAAGAGGTGTTTTCAAATACATGATTCTTAAAATTTATAGAAGGCATTGGACCTTCTGGTAAATGTTTTCTTAAGTTGTTATCTAATGGTTGAAACGGTTTGCTAAGTATTCATGTAATATTGCTATTGTCAGCAAGCAATCTAGGACTTGCTCCCTCATTTCTCTATTCTAAGCCCAACTTGTTCTTTCATTTCTCTATCTCTTCAAGGTAGGAAACTAATTCTATTATAAAGGAATCTGTAGGATGCACAATTTAATCTTTAGACCTTATAAAAGAGATGGCTAACATTTTTCTGTAAGAGCATAGACAAAATAAGAACTTAAATAATAATTTCATAGCTAGATTCACTTGGCCATCAGCGAAGTATACAGTAAGTAGAAAAAACCTCCCTTTCAGACCAAAGGGAAAGAAAGTTTTTTTTTTTATTTTTGACAGGCAGAGTGGACAGTGAGAGAGAGATAGACAGAGAGAAAGGTCTTCCTTTGCCGTTGGTTCACCCTCTAATGGCCGCCGCGGTAGCGCGCTGCGGCCGGCGCACCGTGCTGTTCTGATGGCAGGAGCCAGGTGCTTATCCTGGTCTCCCATGGGGTGCAGGGCCCAAGCACTTGGGCCATCCTCCACTGCACTCCCTGGACACAGCAGAGAGCTGGCCTGGAAGAGGGGCAACCGGGACTGGATCGGTTCCACGACCGGGACTAGAACCCAGTGTGCCGGTGCCGCAAGGCGGAGGATTAGCCATTTGAGCCACGGCGCCGGCTGAAAGAAAGTTTTTAAGTGAGAATATAATTTTCCTCATGGGCATTGTCTACCTTAGAAAAACTACTACAGAACATGCCTGTGACTATAGACTTGTAGTTCAGGCCACTGAAGATTAGAGATGGGACACGGGCACTCCCTTGACTTGCATCCTCTGGTCTGCTTTAACACAAACCAGGAGGAAAAGAAAGCTTGGCATCAGAAGCAATGGGTGGCAGGCCTATTAATGGCTGTTCTGTACAGTGATCTGCCCTCAAGGAGACCCAAAAGGCCAGTCCACTGCAGTGGCTTTCAATGTGGTAAGCCTGGGCTTCAGCAGAAGTCAGCTTGTGAAGAGCCCTGGCAGCTCTGCCAAGAGTTGGATCACTGGAAATGGACCTGCCCTGGAGTTGAAGGATGCCCAGGTCAGAGCCACAGATCTTATTGGCTCTAAGCTGAAAAGCCCTTCACTCAGCCCAGCTTCCACAGTGACCACTGCAGCCGAGGGTATGGTCAAGTAGGGTCAGCAACATTGCAGGCAGAACTGTAAATTTCTTGTTAGAGATGCCCCCTGCCTTTTACCTGGCCAGCTCTCCTCCCAGGCCAGCCAAGTAATGAAAGTCAACAGAGTGCCTTCCCCTAGGAGGTTCACACCTCCCTTAGGATATACCCCATGTGAAGAGATAAATAGGTCTGGGCCTCTGAATTTACAAGGCCTAAAGCCCACCAGATTATTATCAAGACCCTTCTATCAGGTTCTATTTGCCTCTCAATCAGAAAAATTACTTGTAACTTAGCACCTTTCTTAGCTCCTCTAATAATGACTCTGTCCTTTGTTCTAGGCCCTGTCTAGCACACTTGGGCCTCATTCCTTTGTAATCATAACCTCTACTCTACCACCAATGGCTCTACTCCCAATCTATGTGTTCTGATGGTCCTCTTCCCCACTTAATGCTGTATAATTGTTCAAACCTGGTAAATGCCACTCTTAGGATCATTGGTTACTATCCTCACTCTGTCTTTTATGACCTGGTCTAAATATGATCAGAGTCAGCAAATTTGGAAGGCTTCCTTAGCCTTGGCAACTCATGACAACAGCCTAGGGTGGTTACTGGCGCCATAAAGTAGAGTGTCATTTTGGTGGGTCAACAACAGGAGCCACTGTGCACTTGCTCCTCATGTGGGATCTCTGTCCTTAATGTGCTGTACATTTTGATTTAATGCTATAACTAGTACTCAAACTTTGTGTTTCTATGTGGGTGCAAACTGTTGAAATCTTTATACTAAATTGATCTTCTGTATATAAAGAAAATTGAAAATGAATCTTGATGCAAATGGAAGTGCAGAGGGAGCAGGAGAGGGGAGGGTTGCGTGTGGGAGGGAAGTTATGGTAGGGGGAAGCTATTGTAATCCATAAGCTGTACACTGGAAATTTATATTCATTAAATAAAAATTTAAAAAACAAGAAAAACCAAAAAGAAAACAAAAAATGTTTTTGGAGAAAAGCAAAGTCTTTTCATTACGCAAGTAGATAAAATATCATCGATACAAACAGAAATATCCTGTTTGTTTGCAGTAGTTCCTCTAGCTTTCTCTATAGAAAACACGAATGTGTAGAGCTGGTGTCTCCATGTGGAATCAATTAGAGTTTCCAAGCACAAAATTAAATGTTCCCTGATAATAAACATTCAAAATAAATAAAGTCCGTGGATAATATCAGGAATACACAAACACAGAGGCGGTAACAATATCTGGGATTGAGTTAGCCAAACAAATCCGGATATTTCCGGTTTCATCCAATATATCCGGACAAACTGGTGTGGAATTTGTATGCAATGGACCGAGAAAATCAGAGTAAAAATGGTTTTGGAGAAAATCAAAGTCTTTTCGTTAGGCAAGTGCATAAAATGTCATCATTACAAACAGAAATATCATTTATGTTTGCCGCAGTTCCTCTAGCTTTCTCCCTAGAAAATATGAATGTGTAGAGCTGCTGTCTGCATGTGGAACCAATTAGTATTTCAAAGTTTCAAAATTAAATGTTCCCTGATAAAAACATTCTAACAAAAAAATTGAAAAAAATAAAGTCCGTGGATAATATCAGGAATACACAAACACAGAGGCTGTAGCAATATTTCGGAATGAGTTAGCCAAAACAAAACCGGATATTTCCGGTTTCACCCAGTCATATCCACAGAAAGTCTTGTGCAAATTGTATACAATGGACCGAGCAAATCATAGTAAAAATGGTTTTGGAGAAAAGCAAAGTCATTTCGTAAGTCAAGGCATAAAATGTCATCTAGACAAACAGAAATATCATGTTTGTTTTCTGCAGTTCCTCTAGCTTCCTACCTAGAAAATACGAATCTGTTCAGCTGGTGTCCTCATGTGGAACCAATTATTGTTTCCAAGCACAAAATAAATGTTCCCTGTTAAAAAAATTCAAAACAATATGTCCATCGATAATATCCAGAAAACAAAAACACAGAGCCTTTAGCAATATTTTGGATTGAGATAGCCAAAACAGAACCAGATATTTCTGGTTTCTTCCAGTCATATCCAGACAAAGTGGTGTGGAATTCGTATGCAAGGGACCAACAAAATCACAGTAAAAATGCTTTTGGAGAAAAGCAAAATCTTAAAGTTAGGCAAGTGCATAACATGTCATCTATTCAAACAGAAATATCATGTTTGTTTGTCGCAGTTCCTCTAGCTTTCTCTGCAGAAAATACAAATATGTAGAGCTGGTTCTCCATGTGGAACCAACTAGTGTTTCGCAGCACAAAATTAAATGTTCCCTGATAAAAAACATTCAAAACAATAAAGTCTGTGGGTAATATCAGGAATTCACAAACACAGAGGTGGTAACAATATCAGTGATTGAGTTTGCTAAAAAAAAAAAAAAACGGATATTTCTGGTTTCATCCAGTCATATCCGGACAAACTGGTGTCGAATTCGTATGCAATGGACCAAGAAAATCACAGTAAAAATGGTTTTCATGAAAAGCAATGTCTTTTCGTTAGCCAAGTGCATAAAATGTCATCTATACAAACAGAAATATCATGTTTGTTTGCCGCAGTTCCTCCAGCTTTCTCCCTAGAAAATACAAATGTGTAGAGCTGGTGTCCTCATGATGAACCAATTAGTGTTTCTATGGTAAAAAATTAAATGTTCCCTGACAATAACATTCAAAACAATAAAGTCCATCGATAATATCCAGAAAACACAAACACAGAGGCTGTGGCAATATTTTGGATTGAGTTAGCGAAAACACAACAGGATATTTATGGTTTCATACAGTCATATCCGGACTAAGTGGTGTGAAATTCGTATGCAATGGACCGAGAAAATCAGAGTAAAAATGGTTTTGGAGAAAAGCAAAGTCTTTTAATTGGGCAAGTGCATAAAATGTCATTGATATAAACAGAAATATCATGTTTGTTTCCCGTAGTTCCTCTAGGCTTCTCCCTAGAAAATACGAATATGTAGAGCTGGTGTCTCCATGTGGAACCAATTACTCTATCCAAGCTCAAAATAAAATGTTCTCCGTTAAAAAACATTCAAAACAATAAAGTCTGAGGATAATATCCAGAAAGAACAAACAGAGAGGCTGTAGCAATATTTGGGATTGAGTTAGCAAAAAAAAAAAAAGGATATTTCCGGTTTCATCCAGTCATATCCGGACAAAGTGGCGTGTAATTCATATACAATGGACCGAGAAAATCACAGTACAAATGGTTTTGGAGAAAAGAAAAGTCTTTTCGTTAGGCAAGTGCATAAAATGTCATCTACATAAATATAAATATTCTGTTTGTTTGCTGCAGTTCCTCTAACATTCTCCCAAGAAAATAGGAATGTGTAGAGCTGGTGTCCCCATGATGAACCAATTAGTGTTTCTACGGTACAAAATTAAATATTCCCTGAAAAACATTCAAATAAATAAAGTCCGTTGATAATATCCAGTAAACTCAAACACAGAGGCTATCACAATATTTCAGCTGAGTTAGCCAAAAAAACACAACCGGATATTTCTGCTTTAATCCAGTCATATCCAGACAAACTGGTGTGGAATTCTTATGCAATGGACCGAGAAAATCCCAGTAAAAATGGTTTTGGAGAAAAGCAAAGTCTTTTCATTAGGCAAGTGCATAAAACGTCATCTACAAAAACATAAATATCATGTTTGTTTGCCACAGTTCCTCAGGCTTTCTCCCTAGAAAATACGAATGTGCAGACCTGGTGTCTCCATGTGGAAAGAATTAGTGTTTCAACGGTACAAAATTAAATGTTCCCTGATAAAAAACATTCAAAAAAATGAATTCCGTGGATAACATCAGGAATACACAAACACAGAGGCTTTCACAATATTTCCAATAGAGTTAGCCAAAACACAACCAGATATTTCTGGTTCCATCCAGTCATATCCGGACAAAGTGGGTTGGAATTCGTATGAAATGGACCGAGAAAATCACAGTAAAAATGGTTTTGGAGAAAAGCAAAGTCTTTTCATTAGGCAAGCACATAATATATCATCGATAGAAACAGAAATATCATGTTTGTTTACTGAAGTTCCTCTAGCTTTCTCCCTAGAAAATACGAATGTGTAGAGCTGGTGTCTCCATGTGGAACCAATTAGAGATTCCAAGCACATAATTAAATGTTTCCCGATAAAAAAAATTAAAAACAATAAAGTCCGTGGATAATATCAGGAATACACAAACACAGAGCCTGTAGCAATATCTGGGATTGAATTAGCCAAAACAAAACCGGATATTTCTGGTTTCATCCAGTCATAGGCGCACAAACTGGTGTGGAATTCGTATGCAATGGTCTTGAGAAAATCACCGTAAAAATGGTTTTGGAGAAAAGCAAAGTCTTTTCGTTAAGCAAGTGCGTAAAATGTCATGGATACAAACAGAAATATCATGTTTGTTTGTCACAGTTCCTCTAGCTTTCTACATAGAAATTATGAATGTGTAGAGCTGGTGTCCCCATGATGAACCAAATAGTGTTTCCAAGCACAAAATTAAATGTTCCCTGATAAAAAACATTCAAAACCATAAAGTCCATGGATAATATCCGGAAAACACAAACACAGAGGCTGTAGTAATATCTGGGTTTGACTTAATCAAAACAAAATGGGATATTTCCGGTTTCATCCACTCATATCCTGACAAACTGGTGTGCAATTCGTATGCCATGGACCGAGATATTCTCAGTAAAAATGGTTTTAGGAGAAAAGCAAATTCTTTTTGTTAGGCAAGTGCATAAAATGTCATCTATACAAACAGAAATATCATGTTTGTTTGCCGCAGTTCTTCTAGCATTCTCCCTAGAAAATATGAATGTGTAGAGCTGGAGTTCCCATGATGAACCAATTAGTGTTTCTACGGTACAAAATTAAATGTTCCCTGATTAAAACATTCAAAACAATAAATTCTATCGATAATATCCGGAAAACACAAACACAAAGGGTTTCAAATATTTCGGATTGGGTTACACAAAACACAGCTGGAATTTTCCGGTTTCATCAAGTCATATCCAGAAAAAGTGTGTGGAATTCCTATGCAATGGACTGAGAAAATCACAGTAAAAATGGTTTTGGAGAAAAGCAAAGTCGTTTCGTTAGGCAAGTGCATGAAATGTCATCTACACAAACATGAATATCATGTTTGTTTGCCGCAGTTCCTCTAGCTTTCTCCCAAGAAAATATGAATGTGTAGAGCTGGTGTCCCCAGGATGAACCAATTAGTGTTTCTATGGTACAAAATTAAATTTTCCCTGATAAAAACATTCAAAACAATAAAATCCATTGATTATATCCAGAAAACACAAACACAGAGGCTGTTGCAATATCTGGGATTGAGTTAGCCAAAACAAAAATAGATATTTCCGGTTTCATCTAGTCATATCCGGACAAACTCCTGTGGAATTCATATGCAATGGACCGAGACAATCACAGTACAAATGGTTTTGGAGAAAAGCAAAGTCTTTTCGTTAGGCAAGTGCATAAAATGTCATCTAGACCAACAGAAATATCATGTTGTGTGCCGCAGTTCCTCAAGCTTTTTCCCTAGAAAATACTAATGTGTAGAGCTGGTTTCTCCATGTGGAACCAATTACTGTATCCAAGCTCAAAATTAAATGTTCCCTGAAAAAAAAACATTCAAAACAATAAAGTCCGTGTATAATATGAGGAATACACAAACACAGAGGCTGTCGCAATATCTGGGATTGAGTTAGCCAAAACACAACTGGATGTTTCTGGATTCATCCAGTCATATCCGGACAAAGTGGTGTGGAATTTGCATGCAATGGACCGAAAAAATCACAGTAAAAATGGTTTTGGAGAAAAGCAAAGTCTTTTCGTTAGGCAAGTGCATAAAGTGTCATCGATAGAAACCGAAATATCATGTTTGTTCGCCACAGTTCCTCTAGCTTTCTCCCTAGAAAATACGGATGTGTAGAGCTGGTGTCTCCATGTTTAACCAATTAGTGTTTCCAAGCCCAAAATCAAATGTTCCCTGAAAAAAACCATTCAAAACCATAAAGTCCGTGGATAATGTCAGGAATGCACAAACAAAGATGCTGTAGCAATATCTGGGATTGAGTTAGCCAATACAAATCCGGATATTTCTGGTTTCATCCAGTCATATCCAGACAAAGTTGTGTGAAATTCGCATGCAATGAACCGAGAAAATCAGAGTAAAAATGGTTTTGGAGAAAAGCAAAGTCTTTTCTTTAGGGAAGGCATAAAATGTCATCTAGACAAACAGAAATATCATGTTTGTTTGCCGCAGTTCCTCTAGCTTTCCCCTAGAAAATACGAATGTGTAGAGCAGGTGTCTCCATGTGGAACCAACTAGTGTTTCCAAGCACAAATGCAAATGTTCCCTGAAAAAAATAACATTCAAAATAATAGAGTCTGTGGATAATATCAGGAATAAACAAACACCGAGGTTGTAGCAATCTTTCAGATTGAATTATCCAAAACACAACGAGATATTTCTGGATTCATCCAGTCATATCCGAAGTAACTGGTGTGGAATTCGTATGCAATGGACCGAGAAAATCACAGTAAAAATGGTTTTGGAGAAAAGCAAAGTTTTTATGTTAGCCAAGTGCATAAAATGTCATCTATACAAACAGAAATATCAAGTGTGTTTGCCGCAGTTCCTCTAGGTTTCTCCCTAGAAAATACGAATGTATAGAGCTGGTGTCTCCATGATACCAATTAGTGTTTCAACGGTACAAAATTAAATGTTCCCAGATAAAACAATTCAAAATAATAAAGTCCATCGATAATATCCAGAAAGCACAAACACAGATGCTTTCACAATATTTCGGATTGAGTTAGCGAATACACAACCGGATATTTCTGTTTCAATCCAGTCATATTCGGACAAAGTGCTTAGGAATTCGTATGCAATGGATCGAGAAAATCAGAGTAAAAATGGTTTCGGAGAAAAGCAAAGTCTTTTCATTAGGCAAGTGCATAAAATATCATTGATACAAACAGAAATATGATGTTTTTTTGCCGCAGTTCCTCTAGCTTTCTCCCTAGAAAATACGAAGGTGTAGAGCTGGTGTCTCCATGTGGAACCAATTACTCTATCCAAGCTCAAAATAAAATGTTCCCCGATGAAAAACATTCAAAACAATAAAGTCTGTGATAACATACAGAAAAAGCAAACACAGAGGCTGTAGCAATATCTCCGAGTGAGTTAGGCAAAACAAAACTGGATATTTCCATTTTCATCCAGTCATATGCGGAGAAACTTGTGTGGAATTCATATGCAATGGATCGTTAAAATCACAGTAAAATGGTTTTGGAGAAAAGCAAAGTCATTTCGTTAGGCAAGTGCATAAAATGTCATCTACACAAACATAAATATCATGTTTGTGGGCCGCATTTTTCTAGCATTCTCCCGAGAAAATAAGAATGTGTAGAGCTGGTGTTCACATGATGAACCAATGAGTGTTTCAACGGTACAAAATTAAATGTTCCCTGATAGAAACATTCAAACAATGAAGTCCGTGGATAATATCAGGAATACTCAAACGCAGAGGCTGTAGCAATATCTGGGATTGAATTATCCAAAATAAAACCGGATATTTCCGGTTTCATCCAGTCATATCCGGACAAACTGGTGTGGAATTCGTATGCAATGGACCAAGAAAATCACAGTATCTATGGTTTTGGAGAAAAGCAAAGTCTTTCATTAGGCAAGTGCATAAAATATCATCAATACAAATAGAAATATCATGTTTGCTGCAGTTCCTCTAGCTTTCTCCATAGTAATATGAATATGTTCAGCTGGTGTCCCCATGATGATCCAATTGAAGATTCTACGGTACAAAATTCAATGTTCCCTGATAAAAAGCATTCAATACAATGAAGTCCGTGGATAATATCAGGAATACACAAACACCGAGGCATGGAAAGGGAGAAAGGATTAGAAGGCCTTTTTAGTGAGATACTAGCAGAAAATTTCCCAGGTTTGGAGAAGGACAGAGGCATCCTAGTACAGGAAGCTCATAGAACCCCTAATAAACATGATCAAAAGAGATCCTCACCACGACACGTCGTAATCAAATTCACCACAGTGAAACACAAAGAAAAGATCCTAAAATGTGCAAGAGAGAAACGCCAGATTACTCTCAGAGGAATCTGCAATTAGACTTACAGCTGACTTCTCATCAGAAACCCTACAAGCCAGGAAAGAATGGCGAGATATAGCCCAGGTACTAAGAGAGGAAAACTGCCAGCCCAGAATATTATATCCTGCAAAGCTCTCATTTGTGAATGAAGGTGAAATAAAGACCTTTCACAGCAAACAGAAATTGAAAGAATTTGTCGCCACTTGTCCAGCCCTGCAAAAGATGCTTAAAGATGTGTTACATACAGAAACACAGAAACACGTTGACCAATATGAAGGAAGGTAAAGGAAGGAAACCTCACAGCAAAAGATCACAGGAATCTCAAACCAGATAGTAGAAAATATCTTTGGCAAATGGCAGGGCAAAGTTACTCCTTCTCAATAGTCACATTGAATGTTAATGGCTTGAACTGTCCAGTTAAAAGACACCGATTGGCTGATTGGGTTAAGGAACAAAACCCATCTTTTTGCTGCTTACAAGAAACTCATCTTTCCAACAATGATCCATACAGACTGAAAGTGAAAGGCTGGAAAAAGATATACCATACCATGCCAACAGAAATGAAAAAAGAGCGGGCATAGCCATCTTAATATCGGACAACATAAACTTTACCACAAAAACTGTCAGGAGAGACAAAGAGGGGCACTATTTAATGATTAAGGGATTCATTCAACAGGAAGATGTAACAATTATCAATGTATATGCACCTAATCACAGGGCACCAGCTTATTTAAAAGACTTGTTAAGGGACTTAAAGGGAGACTTAGACCCCAATACAATAGTACTGGGGGACTTCAATACTCCACTCTCAGAGATAGACAGATCAACAGGACAGAAGATCAACAAGGAGACAGCAGATTTAAATGACACTATAGCCCAAATGGATCTAACAGATATCTACAGAACATTTCATCCTACATCTAAGGACTTTACATTCTTCTCAGCAGTATATGGAACCTTCTCTAGGATTGACCACATACTAGGCCATAAAGCAAGTCTCAGCAAATTCAAGAGAATTAGAATCATACCATGCAGCTTCTCAGACCACAAAGGAATGAAATTGGAAATTAGCAACTCGGGAATCCCCAGAGCACGTGCAAACACATGGAGATTGAACAACATGCTCCTGAATGAACAATGGGTCATAGAAGAAATTAAAAGAGAAATCAAAAATTTTCTGGAAGTAAATGAGGATAACAGCACAACATACCAAAACCTATGGGATACAACAAAAGCAGTGTTAAGAGGAAAATTTATATCAATAGGTGCCTACATCAAGAAATTGGAGAGGCACCAAATAGATGAGCTTTCAAGTCATCTCAAGGATCTAGAAAATCTGCAGCAAACCAAACCCAAACCCAGTAGAAGAAGGGAAATAATTAAAATCAAAGAAGAAATCAACAGGATTGAATCCAAAAAAACATTACAAAAAATCAGCCAAACAAGGAGCTGGTTTTTGGAAAAAATAAACAAAATTGACACCCCATTGGCCCAACTAACTAAAAAAAGACCCAAATCAATAGGATCAGAGATGAAAAAGGAAACATAACAACAGACACCACAGAAATAAAAAGAATCATCAGAAATTACTACAAGGACTTGTATGCCAGCAAACAGGGAAATCTATCAGAAATGGATAGATTCTTGGACACATACAACCTACCTAAATTGAGCCAGGAAGGCATAGGAAACCTAAACAGACCCATAACTGACACAGAAATTGAAACAGTAATAAAGGCCCTCCCAACAAAGAAAAGCCCAGGACCAGATGGATTCACTGCTGAGTTCTACCAGACATTTAGAGAAGAACTAACACCAATTCTTCTCAAACTATTCAGAACAATCGAAAAAGAGGGAATCCTCCCAAATGCTTTCTATGAAGCCAGCATCACTTTAATTCCTAAGCCGGAAAAAGATGCAGCATTGAAAGAGAATTACAGACCAATATCCCTGATGATCATAGATGCAAAAATACTCAATAAAATTCTAGCCAATAGAATGCAACAACACATCAGAAACATCATCCACCCAGACCAAGTGGGATTTATCCCTGGTATGCAAGGATGGTTCAACGTCTGCAAAACAATCAACGTAATACACTACATTAACAGGCTACAGAAGAAAAACCATATGATTCTCTCAATAGACGCAGAGAAAGCATTTGATAAAATACAACACCCTTTCATGATGAAAACTCTAAGCAAACTGGGTATGGAAGGAACATTCCTCAATACAATCAAAGCAATATATGAAAAACCCACGGCCAGCATCCTATTGAATGGGGAATAGTTGGAAGCATTTCCGCTGAGATCTGGTACCAGACAGGGATGCCCACTCTCACTACTGCTCTTCAATATAGTTCTGGAAGTGTTAGCCAGAGCTATTAGGCAAGAAAAAGAAATTAAAGGGATACAAATCGGGAAGGAAGAACTCAAACTATCCCTCTTTGCAGATGATATGATTCTTTATTTAGGGGACCCAAAGAACTCTACTAAGAGACTACTGGAACTCATCGAAGAGTTTGGCAAAGTAGCAGGATATAAAATCAATGCACAAAAATCAACAGCCTTTGTATATATACACAGGCAATGCCACGGCTGAGGAAGAACTGCTAAGATCAATCCCATTCACAATAGCTACAAAAACAATCAAATACCTTGGAATAAACTTAACCAAGGATGTTAAAGATCTCTACGATGAAAACTACAAAACCTTAAAGAAAGAAATAGAAGAGGATACCAAAAAATGGAGAAATCTTCCATGCTCATGGATTGGAAGAATCAATATCATCAAAATGTCTACTCTCCCAAAAGCAATTTATACATTCAATGCAATACCAATCAAGATCCCGAAGACATTCTTCTCAGATCTGGAAAAAATGATGCTGAAATTCATATGGAGACACAGAAGACCTTGAATACCCAAAGCAATCTTGTACAACAAAAACAAAGCCGGAGGCATCACAATACCAGATTTCAAGGCATACTACAGGGCAGTTGTTATCAAAACAGCATGGTACTGGTACAGAAACAGATGGATAGACCAATGGAACAGAATAGAAACGCCAGAAATCAATCCAAACATCTACAGCCAACTTATATTTGACTAAAGATCCAAAACTAATCCCTGGAATAAGGACAGTCTATTCAATAAATGGTGCTGGGAAAATTGGATTTCCATGTGCAGAAGCTTGAAGCAAGACCCATACCTTTCACCTTACACAAAATTTCACTCAACGTGGATTAAAAACTTAAATCTACGACCTGAAACCATCAAATTATTAGAGAGCATTGGAGAAACCCTGCAAGATATAGGTACAGGCAAAGACTTCTTGGAAAAGACCCCAGGAGCACAGGCAGTCAAAACCAAAATTAACATTTGGGATTGCATCAAATTGAGAAGTTTCTGTACTTCAAAAGAAACAGTCAGGAAAGTGAAGAGGCAACCGACAGAATGGGAAAACATATTTGCAAACTATACTACAGATAAAGGGTTGATAACCAGAATCTACAAAGAAATCAAGAAAATCCACAACAACAGAACAAACAACCCACTTGAGAGATGGGCCAAGGACCTAAATAGACATTTTTCAAAAGAGGAAATCCAAATGGCCAACAGACACATGAAAAAATGTTCAAGATCACTAGCAATCAGAGAAATGCAAATCAAAACCACAATGAGGTTTCACCTCACCCCGGTGAGAATGGCTCACATCCAGAAATCTACCAACAATAGATGCTGGAGAGGATGTGGTGAAAAAGGGACACTAACTCACTGGAGGTGGGAATGCAAACTGGTTAAGCCACTATGGAAGTCAGTCTGGAGATTCCTCAGAAACTTGAACATAACCCTACCACACAACCCAGCCATCCCACTCCTTGGAAGTTACCCAAAGGAAATTAATTTGGCTAATAAAAAAGCCATCTGCACATTAATGTTTACTGCAGCCCAATTCACAATAGCTAAGACCTGGAACCAACCCAAATGCCCATCAACAGTAGACTGGATAAAGAAATTATGGGACATGTACTCCATAGAATACTATACAGCAGTAAGGAACAATGAAACCCAGTCATTTGCAACAAGATGGAGGGATCTGGAAAACATCATGCTGAGTGAATTAAGCCATTCCCGAAGAGACAAATATCATTTGTTTTCCCTGATCGTCGACAACTGAGCACCAAAGGGGAAACCTGTTGAAGTGAAATGGACACTATAAGAAACAATGACCTGATCAGCTTTTGTCCTGACTCTAGATGTACAATGTAATACTTTATCCTTTTTAGTATTTGTTGTTGTTGTTGTTGTTCTAGTACTAGTGGTTGAACTCTGTAAATAACACACAATTATTCTTAGGTGTTTAAATTTTAACTGAAAAGTGATCCCTGTTAAATTTCAGAGTGGAAAAATAGAGGGAGGAGATGCACAATTTGGGACATGCACAGTCTTGCCCCAAATGATGGAGTTAGAAATGTGCCAGGGGATTCCAATACAATCCCATCAAGGTGGCATGTACCAATGCCGTCTCACTAGTCCAAGTGATCAATTTCAGTTCACATTCGATTGCTTAGATAGGTCTAAAAATCAAAGGGATCACACAAGCAAGACAAGTGTCTGCTAATACTAACTGATAGAAGAAAAAGGGAGAGAAAGATCAAACATGGGAAGTGGGATACACAGCAGACTCATAGAATGGCAGATGTCCTAAACAACACTCTGGCCTCAGAATCAGCGCTTAAGGCATTCGGATCTGGATGAAGAGCCCATGAGAGTATTGTAGGCATGGAAAGCCAAGACACCATGGAAAAGAAAAAAAAAAGAAGAAGACCTAAATGAAAGATCTCTGTTAGTGAGATCCCAATGGAAAGAACGGGGCCATCAAAGAAGGAGGTACCTTTCTCCGAAGGGAGGAGAGATCTTCCACTTTGACTGTGACCGTATCGGAACAAGATCAAAGTCAGCGAACTCTAAAGGTTTCCATAGCCCTGGCAACTCATGACTAGAGCCTAGGGAGATTACTGATGCCATGAACAGGAGTGTCAAATTGTTAAGTCAGCAACAGAAGTCACTGTGTACTTACATCCCGTGTGGGATCTGTCCTTAATGTGTTGTCTAATGTGCAGTGATGCTATAACAAGTACTGAAACAGTATTTTTACACTTTGTGGTTCTGCGTGGGTAAAAACTGACGAGATCTTTACTAATTACATACTGAATCGATCTTCTGTATATAAAGATAATTGGAAATGAAAACAAACACCTGGTGTTAAATTTGAAATGGCATAGAAAATTAATTGCTTTAAAAAATATGTACGATCTAGGTCTTTAATGTGCTGTACACTCTTATTTAATGCTATAACTAGTACTCTAACAGTATTTTTTTTTTTTACTTTCTGTTGCTATATGGGGGAAAACTGTTGAAATCATTACCTAATATATACAAAACTGATCTTTTGTATATAAAGAGAATTGAAAATGAATCATGATGTGATAGGAAGGAGAGAGGGAGCGGGAGGGGGGAGGGTTGTGGGTGGGAGGAAAGTTTTGGGAGGGGGAAGACATTGTAACCCATAAGCTATACTTTGGAAATTTATATTCATTAAATAAAAGTTTAATTAAAAAACATTCAAAACAATAAAATCCGTGGATAATATCCGGAAAACACAAACACAGAGGCTGTAGCAATATTTGGGATTGAGTTAGCCAAAACAAAACCGGATATTTCCGGTGACATCCACTCAATCCGGACAAACATGTGTGGAATTCGTATGCAATGGACCGAGAAAATCACGGTACAAATGGTTTTGGAGAAAAGCAAAGTCTTTACGTTAGGCAAGTGCATAAAATGTCATCATTACAAACAGAAATATCATGTATGTTTGCCGCAGTTCCTCTAGCTTTCTCCCTAGAAAATAAGAATGTGTAGAGCTGGTGTCTGCATGTGGAACCAATTAGTTTTTCAACGGTACAAAATGAAATGTTCCCTGATAAAAACATTCAAAACAATGAAGTCGGTGGATAATATCAGGAATACACAAACACAGAGGCTGTAGCAATATCTGGGATTCAGTTAGCCAAAACGAAACCGGATATTTCCGGTTTCATTCAGTCATATCCGGTAAACTGGTGTGGAATTCATACGCAATGGACCGAGAAAATCACAGTAAAAATGGTTTTGGAGAAAAGCAAAGTCTTTTCGTTAGGCAAGTGCATAAAATGTAATCTATACAAACAGAAATATCATGTTTGTTTGTCGCAGTTCCTCTAGCTTTCACGCTAGAAAATACGAATGTGTAGAGATTGTGTCTCCATGTGGAACGAATTGGTGATTACAAACACAAAATGAAATATTCCCTGATAAAAAAAACATTAAAAACAGTAATTCCGTGGATAATATCAGGAATACACAAACACAGAGGCTGTAGCAATGTCTCGGATTAAGTTAGCCAAAACAAAACCGAATATTTCCGGTTTCATCCAGTCATATCCGGACAAACTGGTGTGGAATTCGTATGCAATGCACCGAGAAAATCACAGTAAAAATGATTTTGGAGAAAAGCAAAGTCTTTTCGTTAGGCAAGTGCATAAAATGTCATCTATACAAACAGAAATATCATATTTGTTTGTCGCAGTTCCTCTAGCTTTCTTCCTAGAAAATACGAATATGTTCAGCTGGTGTCCCCGTGATGAACGAATTAAAGATTCTACGTTACAAAATTAAATGTTCCCTGTTAAAACATTCAAAACAATAACTCCATTGATAGTATCCAGAAAACACAAACACAGAGGCTGTAGCAATATCTGGGATTCAGTTAGCCAAAACACAACCAGATATTGCTGGTTTCATCCAGTCATATCAGGTAAACTGGTGTGGAATTCGTATGCAATGGACCGAGAAAATTACAGTAAAATTGCTTTTGGAGAAAACCAAAGTCTTTTCCTTAGGCAAGTGCATAAAATGTCATCTACAGAAAAGGAAATGTCATGTTTGTTTGCCGCAGTTCCTCTAGCTTTCTCCCTAGAAAAAACGAATATGTTCACCTGGTGTCCCCATGATGAACCAAATGAAGTTTCTGCGGTACAAAATTAAATGTTCCCTGATAAATACATTCAAAACAATAAACTCCATCGATAGTATCCAGAAAACACAAACACAGAGGGTTTCACAATATTTCGGATTGAGTTAGCCAAAACACAACCGGATATTTCTGCTTTCATCCAGTCATATCCGGAAAAAGTGGTGTGGAATTCGTATGCAATGGACCGAGAAAATCACAGTACAAATGGTTTTGGAGAAAATCAAAGTCTTTTCGTTAGGCAAGTGCATCAAATGTCATCTAGACAAACACAAATATCATGGTTGTTTGCCGCAGTTCCTCTAGCTTTCTCCCTAGAAAATACGAATGAGTAGAACTGGTGTCTCCATGTGGAAACAATTAGTGTTTCAATCGTACAAAATTAAATGTTCCCTGATAAAAAAACATTCAAAACAATAAAGTCCATGAATAATATCAGGAATGCACAAACACAGAGGCTGTAGCAATATCTGGGATTGAGTTAGCCAAAACAAAACGGGATATTTCCGGTTTCATCCAGTCATGTCCGGAAAAACTGTTGTGGAATTCGTATGCAATGGACTGAGGAAATCACAGTAAAAATGGTTTTGCAGAATACAAAGTCTTTTCGTTAGGCAAGTGCATAAAATGTCATCTATACAAACGGAAATATCATGTTTGTTTGCCGCAGTTCCTCTAGCTTTCTCCCCAGAAAATACGAATATGTTCAGCTGGTGTCCCCATGATGAACCAATTGAAGTTTCTGCGGTACAAAATTAAATGTTCCCTGATAAAAACATTCAAAACAATAAAGTCCATCGATAATATCCAGAAAACACAAACACAGAGGCTTTCACAATATTTCGGATTGAGTTAGCCAAAACACAACCGGATATTTCTGGTTTCATCCAGTCATATCCGGAAAAAGTGGTGTGGAATTCTTATGCAATGGACCGAGAAAATCACAGTACAAATGGTTTTGGAGAAAATCAAAGTCTTTTCATTAGGCAAGTGCATAAAATATCATCGATACAAACAGAAATATCATGTTTGTTTGTTTCAGTTCCTCTAGCTTTCTCCCTAGAAAATACGAATATGTTCAGCTGGTGTCTCCATGTGGAACCAACTAGTGATTCCTAGGACAAAATTAAGTATTCTCGGATAAAAAACATTCAAAACAATAAAGTCCTTGCATAATATCAGGAATACACAAACACAGAGGCTGTAGCAATATCTGGGATTGAGTTAGCCATAACAAAACGGGATATTTCCGGTTTCATCCAGTCATGTCCGGACAAACTGTTGTGGAATTCGTATGCAATGGACTGAGAAAATCACAGTAAAAATGGTTTTGCAGAATACAAAGTCTTTTCGTTAGGCAAGTGCATAAAATGTCATATATACAAACAGAAATATCATGTTTGTTTGCCGCAGTTCCTCTAGCTTTCTCCCCAGAAAATACGAATATGTTCAGCTGGTGTCCCCATGATGAAACAATTGAAGTTTCTGCGGTACAAAATTAAATGTTCCCTGATAAAAACATTCAAAACAATAAAGTCCATCGAAAATATTCAGAAAACACAAACACAGAGGCTTTCACAATATTTCGGATTGAGTTAGCCAAAACACAACCGGATATTTGTGGTTTCATCCAGTCTTATCCAGACAAAGTGGTGTGGAATTCGTATGCAATGGACCGAGAAAATCACAGCACAAATGGTTTTGGAGAAAAGCAAAGTCTTTTCATTAGGCAAGTGCATAAAATGTCATCTAGACAAACAGAAATATCATGGTTGTTTACCGCAGTTCCTCGAGCTTTCTCCCTAGAAAATAGGAATGTGTAGAGCTGGTGTCTCCATGTGGAACCAACTAGTGATTCCTAGGACAAAATTAAGTATTCCCGGATAAAAAACATTCAAAACAATAAAGTCCTTGCATAATATCAGGAATACACAAACACAGAGGCTGTAGCAATATCTGTGACTGAATTAGCCAAGAAAAAACCGGATATTTCCCGTTTCATCCAGTCATATCCGGACAAACTGGTGTGGAATTCGTATGCAATGGACCGAGAAAATCACAGTAAAAATGGTTTTGGGGAAAAGCAAAGTCTTTTCATTAGGCAAGTGCATAAAATGTCATCTACACAAACAGAAATATCATGTGTGTTTGCCGCAGTTCCTCTAGCTTTCTCCCTAGAAATTACGAATGTATAGAGCTGGAGTCTGCATGTGGAAGTAATTAGTGTTTCCAAGCACATAATTAAATGTTCACTGAAAAAAGCATTCAAAAAAAATAAAGTCCGTGGATAAAATCCGGAATACACAAACACAGAGGTTTTCAGAATATTTCTGATTGAGTTATCCAAAACACACCCAGATATTTCTGGTTTCATCCAGTCATATCCGGACAAAGTGGTGTGGAATTCGTATGCAATGGACCGAGAAAATCACAGTACAATGGTTTTGGAGAAAAGCAAAGTCTTTTCGTTAGGCAAGTAGATAAAATGTCATCTATACAAACAGAAATATCATGTGTGTTTGCCGCAGTTCCTCTAGCTTTCTCCCTAGAAATTACGAATGTGTAGAGCTGGAGTCTGCATGTGGATCCAATTAGTGTTTCCAAGCACATAATTAAATGTTCACTGAAAAAAGCATTCAAAAAAAAAAATAAAGTCCGTGAATAAAATCCGGAATACAGAAACACAGAGGTTTTCAGAATATTTCTGATTGAGTTATCCAAAACACAAGCGGATATTTCTGGTTTCATCCAGTCATATCCGGACAAAGTGGTGTGGAATTCGTATGCAATGGACCGAGTAAATCACAGTAAAATGGTTTTGGAGAAAAGCAAAGTCTTTTCGTTAGTCAAGTAGATAAAATGTCATCTATACAAACAGAAATATCATGTTTTTTTGCCGCATTTCCTCTAGCTTTCTCCCTAGAAAATACGAATGTGTAGAGCTGGTGTCCCCATGATGAACCAATTAGTGTTTCTACGGTAAAAAATTAAATGTTCCCTGATAAAAACATTGAAAACAATAAAGTCCATCGATAATATCAGGAATACACAAACACAGAGGTTGTAGCAATATTTCGGATTGATTTAGCCAAAACACAACCAGATATTTCTGGTTTCATGCAGTCATACCCAAAGAAAGTGTTGTGGAATTCGTATGCAATGGACCGAGAAAATCACAGTAAAAATGGTTTTGGTGAAAAGCAAAGTCTTTTCGTTAGGCAAGTGCATAAAATGTCATCGATACAAACAGAAATATCATGTTTGTTTGCCACAGTTCCTCTAGCTTTCTCCCTAGAAAATACGAATGTGTAGAGCCGGTGTCTGCATGTGGAAATAATTAGTGTTTCCAAGCACAAAGTTAAATGTTGCCTGATAAAAAAACATTCAAAACAATAAAGTCAGTGGTTAATATCAGGAATACACAAACATAGAGGCTGTAGCAATATCTGGGTTTGAGTTAGCCAAAACAAAACCATATATTTCTGGTTTCATCCAGTCATATCCGGAAAAGTGGTTGGGAATTCATATGCAATGGCCCGAGATATTCACAGTAAAAATGGTTTTGGAGTAAAGCAAAGTCTTTTCGTTAGGCAAGTGCATAAAATGTCATTTATACAAACAGAAATGCCAGGTTTGTTTGCCGCAGTTCCTCTAGCTTTCTCCCTAGAAAATAGGAATGTGTAGAGCTGGTGTCTCCATGTGGAACCAACTAGTGATTCCTAGGACAAAATTAAGTATTCCCGGATAAAAAACATTCAAAACAATAAAGTCCTTGGATAATATCAGGAATACACAAACACAGAGGCTGTAGCAATATCTGGGATTGAGTTAGCAAAAACAAAACTGGATATTTCCGGTTTCATCCAGTTATATCCGGTAAACTGGTGTGGAATTCGTATGCAATGCACCGAGATATTCACAGTAAAAATTCTTTGGGAGTAAAGCAAAGTCTTTTTGTTAGGCAAGTGCATAAAATGTCATCTATACAATCAGAAATATCATGTGTGTTTGCCGCAGTTCCTCTAGCTTTCTCCCTAGAAAATATGAATATGTAGGGTTGGTGTTCCCATGATGAACCAATTAGTGTTTCAAAGGTACAAAATTAAATGTTCCCTGATAAAACATCCAAAACAATAAAATCCATCGTGAATATCCAGAAAAAACAAACACAGAGGCTTTCACAATATTTCGGATTGGGTTAGCCTAAACACATCCGGATATTTCTGGTTTCATCCAGTCATATCCAGACAAACTGGTGTGGAATTCGTATGCAATGGACCGAGAAAATCACAGTAAAAATGGTTTGGAGAAAAGCAGAGTCTTTTCGTTAGGAATTGCATAAAATGTCATCTATACAAACTGAAATATCATGTATGTTTGCAGCAGTTCCTCTTGTTTCTCTCTATAAAATACGATTGTGTAGAGGTGGTGTCTCCATGTGGAACCAATTAGTGATTCCAAGCACAAAATTAAATGTTCCCAGAGAAAAACATTCAAAACAATAAAGACCGTGGATAATATCAGGAATACACAAACAGGGAGGCTTTAGCAATATCTGGGATTGAGTTAGCCAAAACAAAACCAGATATTTCTGTTTCAATTATTCATATCCTGACAAACTGGTGTGGAATTCATATGCAATGGACCGAGATATTCACAGTAACAATGATTTTGGAGTAAAGCAATGTCTTTTAGTGAAGAAGCTGCATAAAATGTCATCTATACAAACAGAAATATCATGTCTGTTTGCCGCAGTTCCTCTAGCATTCTCCCTAGAAAATACGAATATGTAGAGCTGGTGTCCCCATGATGAACCAATTAGTGTTTCAACGGTACAAAATGAAATGTTCCCTGATAAAAAACATTCAAAACAGTAAAGTCCATGGATAATATCAGGAATACACAAACACAGAGGCTGTAGCAATATCTGGGATTGAATTAGCCAAGAAAAAACCGGATATTTCCCGTTTCATCCAGTCATATCCGGACAAACTGGTGTGGAATTCGTATGCAATGGACCGAGAAAATCACAGTAAAAATGGTTTTGGGGAAAAGCAAAGTCTTTTCGTTAGGCAAGTGCATAAAATGTCATCTACACAAACATAAATATCATGTGTGTTTGCCGCAGTTCCTCTAGCTTTCTCCCTAGAAAATACGAATATATAGAGCTGGTGTTTACATGTGGAAGCAATTACTGTATCCAAGCTCAAAATAAAATGTTCCCCGATAAAAATATTCAAAACAATAAAGTCCGTGTATAATAACAGAAATACACAAACACAGAGGCTGTAGCAAAATCTGGGATTGAGTTAGTCAGAACAAAACCAGATATTTCCGGTTTCATCCATTCACATCCTGACAAACTGGTGTGGAATTAGTATGCAATGGACCGAGAAAATCACAGTAACAATGGTTTTTGAGCAAAGCAATGTCTTCTAGTGAGGCAACTGCATAAAATGTCATCTATACAAACAGAAATATCATGTTTGTTTGCCGCAGTTCCTCTAGCTTTCTCCCTAGAAAATACGAATACGTAGAGCTGGTGTCTCCCTGTGAAACCAGTTACTGTATACAAGCTCAAAAAAATATGCCCCAATAAAAAACATTCCAAAAAATAAAGTCTGTGGATAATATCCAGAAAACACAAACACAGAGGCTGTAGCAATATTTGGGATTGAGTTAGCCAAAACAAATCCGGATATTTCTGGTTTCATCCAGTCATGTCCGGACAAACTGGTGTTGAATTTGTATGCAATGGACCAAGAAAATCACACTAAAAATGATTTTGGAGAAAAGCAAAGTCTTTTCGTTAGGCAAGTGCATAAAAACTCATCTATACAAACAGAATTATCAAGTTCGTTTGCCACAGTTCCTCTAGCTTTCTCCCTAGAAAATAAAAGTAGGTAGAGCTGGTGTTTCCCTTTGGAACCAATTGGTGTTTCCAAGCACAAAATTAAACGTTCCCTGATAAAAAAACATTCAAAACAATAAAGTCCGTGGATAATATCAGGAATACACAAACAGGGAGGCTTTAGCAATATCTGGGATTGAGTTAGCCAAAACAAAACCAGATATTTCTGTTTCAATTATTCATATCCTGACAAACTGGTGTGGAATTCATATGCAATGGACCGAGATATTCACAGTAACAATGATTTTGGAGTAAAGCAATGTCTTTTAGTGAAGAAGCTGCATAAAATGTCATCTATACAAACAGAAATATCATGTCTGTTTGCCGCAGTTCCTCTAGCATTCTCCCTAGAAAATACGAATATGTAGAGCTGGTGTCCCCATGATGAACCAATTAGTGTTTCAACGGTACAAAATGAAATGTTCCCTGATAAAAAACATTCAAAACAATAAAGTCCATGGATAATATCAGGAATACACAAACACAGAGGCTGTAGCAATATCTGGGATTGAATTAGCCAAGAAAAAACTGGATATTTCCCGTTTCATCCAGTCATATCTGGACAAACTGGTGTGGAATTCGTATGCAATGGTCCGAGAAAATCACAGTAAAAATGGTTTTGGGGAAAAGCAAAGTCTTTTCGTTAGGCAAGTGCATAAAATGTCATCTACACAAACATAAATATCATGTGTGTTTGCCGCAGTTCCTCTGGCTTTCTCCCTAGAAAATACGAATATATAGAGCTGGTGTTTACATGTGGAACCAATTACTGTATCCAAGCTCAAAATAAAATGTTCCCCGATAAAAATATTCAAAACAATAAAGTCCGTGTTTAATAACAGAAATACACAAACACAGAGGCTGTAGCAAAATCTGGGATTGAGTTAGTCAGAACAAAACCAGATATTTCCAGTTTCATCCATTCACATCCTGACAAACTGGTGTGGAATTAGTATGCAATGGACCGAGAAAATCACAGTAACAATGGTTTTTGAGCAAAGCAATGTCTTCTAGTGAGGCAACTGCATAAAATGTCATCTATACAAACAGAAATATCATGTTTGTTTGCCGCAGTTCCTCTAGCTTTCTCCCTAGAAAATATGAATACGTAGAACTGGTGTCTCCCTGTGAAACCAGTTACTGTATACAAGCTCAAAAAAATATGCCCCAATAAAAAACATTCCAAAAAATAAAGTCTCTGGATAATATCCAGAAAACACAAACACAGAGGCTGTAGCAATATTTGGGATTGAGTTAGCCAAAACAAATCCGGATATTTCTGGTTTCATCCAGTCATGTCCGGACAAACTGGTGTTGAATTTGTATGCAATGGACCGATTAAATCACAGTAAAAATGGTTTGGAGAAAAGTAGAGTCTTTTTGTTAGGGTAGTGCATAAAATGTCATCCAGACAAACAGAAATATCATGTGTGTTTGCCGCAGTTCCTCCAGCTTTCTCCCTAGAAATTACGAATGTGTAGAGCTGGAGTCTGCATGTGGATCCAATTAGTGTTTCCAAGCACATAATTAAATGTTCACTGAAAAAAGCATTCAAAAAAAATAAAGTCCGTGGATAAAATCCGGAATACACAAACACAGAGGTTTTCAGAATATTTCTGATTGAGTTATCCAAAACACACCCAGATATTTCTGGTTTCATCCAGTCATATCCGGACAAAGTGGTGTGGAATTCGTATGCAATGGACCGAGAAAATCACAGTACAATGGTTTTGGAGAAAAGCAAAGTCTTTTCGTTAGGCAAGTAGATAAAATGTCATCTATACAAACAGAAATATCATGTTTTTTTGCCACATTTCCTCTAGCTTTCTCCCTAGAAAATACGAATGTGTAGAGCTGGTGTCCCCATGATGAACCAATTAGTGTTTCTACGGTAAAAAATTAAATGTTCCCTGATAAAAACATTGAAAACAATAAAGTCCATCGATAATATCAGGAATACACAAACACAGAGGTTGTAGCAATATTTCGGATTGATTTAGCCAAAACACAACCAGATATTTCTGGTTTCATGCAGTCATACCCAAAGAAAGTGTTGTGGAATTCGTATGCAATGGACCGAGAAAATCACAGTAAAAATGGTTTTGGTGAAAAGCAAAGTCTTTTCGTTAGGCAAGTGCATAAAATGTCATCGATACAAACAGAAATATCATGTTTGTTTGCCACAGTTCCTCTAGCTTTCTCCCTAGAAAATACGAATGTGTAGAGCCGGTGTCTGCATGTGGAAATAATTAGTGTTTCCAAGCACAAAGTTAAATGTTGCCTGATAAAAAAACATTCAAAACAATAAAGTCAGTGGTTAATATCAGGAATACACAAACATAGAGGCTGTAGCAATATCTGGGTTTAAGTTAGCCAAAACAAAACCATATATTTCTGGTTTCATCCAGTCATATCCGGAAAAGTGGTTGGGAATTCATATGCAATGGCCCGAGATATTCACAGTAAAAATGGTTTTGGAGTAAAGCAAAGTCTTTTCGTTAGGCAAGTGCATAAAATGTCATTTATACAAACAGAAATGCCAGGTTTGTTTGCCGCAGTTCCTCTAGCTTTCTCCCTAGAAAATAGGAATGTGTAGAGCTGGTGTCTCCATGTGGAACCAACTAGTGATTCCTAGGACAAAATTAAGTATTCCCGGATAAAAAACATTCAAAACAATAAAGTCCTTGGATAATATCAGGAATACACAAACACAGAGGCTGTAGCAATATCTGGGATTGAGTTAGCAAAAACAAAACTGGATATTTCCGGTTTCATCCAGTTATATCCGGTAAACTGGTGTGGAATTCGTATGCAATGCACCGAGATATTCACAGTAAAAATTCTTTGGGAGTAAAGCAAAGTCTTTTTGTTAGGCAAGTGCATAAAATGTCATCTATACAATCAGAAATATCATGTGTGTTTGCCGCAGTTCCTCTAGCTTTCTCCCTAGAAAATATGAATATGTAGGGTTGGTGTTCCCATGATGAACCAATTAGTGTTTCAAAGGTACAAAATTAAATGTTCCCTGATAAAACATCCAAAACAATAAAATCCATCGTGAATATCCAGAAAAAACAAACACAGAGGCTTTCACAATATTTCGGATTGGGTTAGCCTAAACACATCCGGATATTTCTGGTTTCATCCAGTCATATCCAGACAAACTGGTGTGGAATTCGTATGCAATGGACCGAGAAAATCACAGTAAAAATGGTTTGGAGAAAAGCAGAGTCTTTTCGTTAGGAATTGCATAAAATGTCATCTATACAAACTGAAATATCATGTATGTTTGCAGCAGTTCCTCTAGTTTCTCTCTATAAAATACGATTGTGTAGAGGTGGTGTCTCCATGTGGAACCAATTAGTGATTCCAAGCACAAAATTAAATGTTCCCAGAGAAAAACATTCAAAACAATAAAGACCGTGGATAATATCAGAAATACACAAACAGGGAGGCTTTAGCAATATCTGGGATTGAGTTAGCCAAAACAAAACCAGATATTTCTGTTTCAATTATTCATATCCTGACAAACTGGTGTGGAATTCATATGCAATGGACCGAGATATTCACAGTAACAATGATTTTGGAGTAAAGCAATGTCTTTTAGTGAAGAAGCTGCATAAAATGTCATCTATACAAACAGAAATATCATGTCTGTTTGCCGCAGTTCCTCTAGCATTCTCCCTAGAAAATACGAATATGTAGAGCTGGTGTCCCCATGATGAACCAATTAGTGTTTCAACGGTACAAAATGAAATGTTCCCTGATAAAAAACATTCAAAACAGTAAAGTCCATGGATAATATCAGGAATACACAAACACAGAGGCTGTAGCAATATCTGGGATTGAATTAGCCAAGAAAAAACCGGATATTTCCCGTTTCATCCAGTCATATCCGGACAAACTGGTGTGGAATTCGTATGCAATGGACCGAGAAAATCACAGTAAAAATGGTTTTGGGGAAAAGCAAAGTCTTTTCGTTAGGCAAGTGCATAAAATGTCATCTACACAAACATAAATATCATGTGTGTTTGCCGCAGTTCCTCTAGCTTTCTCCCTAGAAAATACGAATATATAGAGCTGGTGTTTACATGTGGAACCAATTACTGTATCCAAGCTCAAAATAAAATGTTCCCCGATAAAAATATTCAAAACAATAAAGTCCGTGTATAATAACAGAAATACACAAACACAGAGGCTGTAGCAAAATCTGGGATTGAGTTAGTCAGAACAAAACCAGATATTTCCGGTTTCATCCATTCACATCCTGACAAACTGGTGTGGAATTAGTATGCAATGGACCGAGAAAATCACAGTAACAATGGTTTTTGAGCAAAGCAATGTCTTCTAGTGAGGCAACTGCATAAAATGTCATCTATACAAACAGAAATATCATGTTTGTTTGCCGCAGTTCCTCTAGCTTTCTCCCTAGAAAATACGAATACGTAGAGCTGGTGTCTCCCTGTGAAACCAGTTACTGTATACAAGCTCAAAAAAATATGCCCCAATAAAAAACATTCCAAAAAATAAAGTCTGTGGATAATATCCAGAAAACACAAACACAGAGGCTGTAGCAATATTTGGGATTGAGTTAGCCAAAACAAATCCGGATATTTCTGGTTTCATCCAGTCATGTCCGGACAAACTGGTGCTGAATTTGTATGCAATGGACCGATTAAATCACAGTAAAAATGGTTTGGAGAAAAGCAGAGTCTTTTTGTTAGGGTAGTGCATAAAATGTCATCCAGACAAACAGAAATATCATGTGTGTTTGCCGCATTTCCTCCAGCTTTCTCCCTAGAAATTACGAATGTGTAGAGCTGGAGTCTGCATGTGGATCCAATTAGTGTTTCCAAGCACATAATTAAATGTTCACTGAAAAAAGCATTCAAAAAAAATAAAGTCCGTGGATAAAATCCGGAATACACAAACACAGAGGTTTTCAGAATATTTCTGATTGAGTTATCCAAAACACACCCAGATATTTCTGGATTCATCCAGTCATATCCGGACAAAGTGGTGTGGAATTCGTATGCAATGGACCGAGAACATCACAGTAAAAATGGCTTTGGAGAAAAGCAAAGTCTTTTCGTTAGGCAAGTGCATCAAATGTCATCTATACAAACAGAAATACCATGTTTGTTTGTTGCAGTTCCTCTAGCTTTCTCCCCAGAAAATAGGAATGTATAGAGCTGGTGTCTCCATGTGGAACCAATAAGTGTTTCCAAGATCAAAAGAAAATGTTCCCTGATAAAAAACATTCAATACAATAAAGTCCGTGGATAATATCAGGAATACACAAACACAGAGGCTGCAGCAATATTTGGGATTGAGTTAGCCAAAAAAAACCCGGATATTTCCGGTTTCATGCAGTCATATCCGGACACAGTGGTGTGGAATTCCTATGCAATGGGCTGAGAAAATCACAGTAAAAATGCCTTTGCAGAAAAGCAAAGTCTTTTCGTTAGGCAAGTGCATAAAATGTCATCTAGACAAACAGAAATATCATGTTTGTTTGCCGCAGTTCCTCTAGCTTTCTCCCTAGAAAATATGAATATATAGTGCTGGTGTCTCCATGTGGAACCAATTACTGTATCCAAGCTCAAAATAAAATATTCCCCGATAAAAAAACATTCGAAACAATAAAGTCCGTGGATAATATCCGGAAAACACAAACACAGAGGCTGTAGCAATATCTGGGATTCAGAGAGCCAAAACAAAACCGGATATTTCTGGTTTCATCCAGTCATATCCCTACAAACTGGTGTGGAATTCGTATGCAATGGACCGAGAAAATCACAGTAAAATGGTTTTGGAGAAAAACAAAGTCTTTTCGTTAGGCAAGTGCATAAAATGTCATCTATACAAACAGAGATATCATGTTTGTTTTTGCAGTTCCTCTAGCTTTCTCCCTGGAAAATACGGATGTGTAGATCTGGTGTTCCCATTATGAACCAATTAGTGTTTCCAAGATCAAATAAAATGTTCCCTGATAAAAACATTCAAAACAATAAAGTCCGTGGATAATATCAGGAATACACAAACACAGAGTCTGTAGCAATATCTGGGATTGAGTTAGCCAAGGCAAAACCGGATATTTCCGATTTCAACCAGTCATATCCAGACAAACTGGTGTGGAATTCGTATGCAATGCACCCAGAAAGTCACAGTCAAAATGATTTTGCAGAAAAACAAAGTCTTTTCGTTAGGCAAGTGCATAAATTGTCATGGATACAAACAGAAATATCATGTTTGTTTGCCAGAGTTCCTCTAGCTTTCTCCCCAGAAAATACGAATGTGTAGAGCTGATGTCCTCATGATGAACCAATTAAAGTTTCTACGGGACAAAGTTAAAAGTTCCCTGATAAAAACATTGAAAACAATAAAGTCCATCGATAATATCCACAAAAGACAGTGGCTTTCACCATATTTCGGATTGAGTTAGCCAAAACACAACCGGATATTTGTGGTTTCATCCAGTCTTATCCGGACAAAGTGGTGTGGAATTCGTATGCAATGGACCGAGAAAATCACAGTACAAATGGTTTTGGAGAACAGCAAAGTCTTTTCATTAGGCAAGTGCATAAAATGTCATCTAGACAAACAGAAATATCATGGTTGTTTACCGCAGTTCCTCGAGCTTTCTCCCTAGAAAATAGGAATGTGTAGAGCTGGTGTCTCCATGTGGAACCAACTAGTGATTCCTAGGACAAAATTAAGTATTCCTGGATAAAAAAACATTCAAAACAATAAAGTCCTTGGATAATATCAGGAATACACAAACACAGAGGCTGTAGCAATATCTGAGATGGAGTTAGCAAAAAGAAAACTGGATATTTCCGGATTCATCCAGTTATATCCGGTAAACTGGTGTGGAATTCGTATGCAATGGACCGAGATATTCACAGTAAAAATTCTTTGGGAGAAAAGCAAAGTCTTTTTGTTAGGCAAGTGCATAAAATGTCATCTATACAATCAGAAATATCATGTTTGTTTGCCGCAGTTCCTCTAGCTTTCTCCCTAGAAAATATGAATATGTAGGGTTGGTGTTCCCATGATGAACCAATTAGTGTTTCAACGGTACAAAATTAAATGCTCCCTGATAAAACATTCAAAACAATAAAATCCATCGAGAATATCCAGAAAACACAAACACAGAGGCTTTCACAATATTTCGGATTGGGTTAGCCTAAACACATCCGGATATTTCTGGTTTCATCCAGTCATATCCAGACAAACTGGTGTGGAATTCGTATGCAATGGACCGAGAAAATCACAGTAAAAATGGTTTGGAGAAAAGCAGAGTCTTTTCGTTAGGAATTGCATAAAATGTCATCTATACAAACTGAAATATCATGTATGTTTGCAGCAGTTCCTCTAGTTTCTCTCTATAAAATACGATTGTGTAGAGGTGGTGTCTCCATGTGGAACCAATTAGTGATTCCAAGCACAAAATTAAATGTTCCCAGAGAAAAACATTCAAAACAATAAAGACCGTGGATAATATCAGAAATACACAAACAGGGAGGCTTTAGCAATATCTGGGATTGAGTTAGCCAAAACAAAACCAGATATTTCTGTTTCAATTATTCATATCCTGACAAACTGGTGTGGAATTCATATGCAATGGACCGAGATATTCACAGTAACAATGATTTTGGAGTAAAGCAATGTCTTTTAGTGAAGAAGCTGCATAAAATGTCATCTATACAAACAGAAATATCATGTCTGTTTGCCGCAGTTCCTCTAGCATTCTCCCTAGAAAATACGAATATGTAGAGCTGGTGTCCCCATGATGAACCAATTAGTGTTTCAACGGTACAAAATGAAATGTTCCCTGATAAAAAACATTCAAAACAATAAAGACCGTGGATAATATCAGAAATACACAAACAGGGAGGCTTTAGCAATATCTGGGATTGAGTTAGCCAAAACAAAACCAGATATTTCTGTTTCAATTATTCATATCCTGACAAACTGGTGTGGAATTCATATGCAATGGACCGAGATATTCACAGTAACAATGATTTTGGAGTAAAGCAATGTCTTTTAGTGAAGAAGCTGCATAAAATGTCATCTATACAAACAGAAATATCATGTCTGTTTGCCGCAGTTCCTCTAGCATTCTCCCTAGAAAATACGAATATGTAGAGCTGGTGTCCCCATGATGAACCAATTAGTGTTTCAACGGTACAAAATGAAATGTTCCCTGATAAAAAACATTCAAAACAATAAAGTCCATGGATAATATCAGGAATACACAAACACAGAGGCTGTAGCAATATCTGGGATTGAATTAGCCAAGAAAAAACCGGATATTTCCCGTTTCATCCAGTCATATCTGGACAAACTGGTGTGGAATTCGTATGCAATGGTCCGAGAAAATCACAGTAAAAATGGTTTTGGGGAAAAGCAAAGTCTTTTCGTTAGGCAAGTGCATAAAATGTCATCTACACAAACATAAATATCATGTGTGTTTGCCGCAGTTCCTCTGGCTTTCTCCCTAGAAAATACGAATATATAGAGCTGGTGTTTACATGTGGAACCAATTACTGTATCCAAGCTCAAAATAAAATGTTCCCCGATAAAAATATTCAAAACAATAAAGTCCGTGTTTAATAACAGAAATACACAAACACAGAGGCTGTAGCAAAATCTGGGATTGAGTTAGTCAGAACAAAACCAGATATTTCCAGTTTCATCCATTCACATCCTGACAAACTGGTGTGGAATTAGTATGCAATGGACCGAGAAAATCACAGTAACAATGGTTTTTGAGCAAAGCAATGATTCTAGTGAGGCAACTGCATAAAATGTCATCTATACAAACAGAAATATCATGTTTGTTTGCCGCAGTTCCTCTAGCTTTCTCCCTAGAAAATATGAATACGTAGAACTGGTGTCTCCCTGTGAAACCAGTTACTGTATACAAGCTCAAAAAAATATGCCCCAATAAAAAACATTCCAAAAAATAAAGTCTCTGGATAATATCCAGAAAACACAAACACAGAGGCTGTAGCAATATTTGGGATTGAGTTAGCCAAAACAAATCCGGATATTTCTGGTTTCATCCAGTCATGTCCGGACAAACTGGTGTTGAATTTGTATGCAATGGACCGATTAAATCACAGTAAAAATGGTTTGGAGAAAAGCAGAGTCTTTTTGTTAGGGTAGTGCATAAAATGTCATCCAGACAAACAGAAATATCATGTGTGTTTGCCGCAGTTCCTCCAGCTTTCTCCCTAGAAATTACGAATGTGTAGAGCTGGAGTCTGCATGTGGATCCAATTAGTGTTTCCAAGCACATAATTAAATGTTCACTGAAAAAAGCATTCAAAAAAAATAAAGTCCGTGGATAAAATCCGGAATACACAAACACAGAGGTTTTCAGAATATTTCTGATTGAGTTATCCAAAACACACCCAGATATTTCTGGATTCATCCAGTCATATCCGGACAAAGTGGTGTGGAATTCGTATGCAATGGACCGAGAACATCACAGTAAAAATGGCTTTGGAGAAAAGCAAAGTCTTTTCGTTAGGCAAGTGCATCAAATGTCATCTATACCAACAGAAATACCATGTTTGTTTGTTGCAGTTCCTCTAGCTTTCTCCCCAGAAAATAGGAATGTATAGAGCTGGTGTCCCCATGTGGAACCAATAAGTGTTTCCAAGATCAAAAGAAAATGTTCCCTGATAAAAAACATTCAATACAATAAAGTCCGTGGATAATATCAGGAATACACAAACACAGAGGCTGCAGCAATATTTGGGATTGAGTTAGCCAAAAAAATCCCGGATATTTCCGGTTTCATGCAGTCATATCCGGACACAGTGGTGTGGAATTCCTATGCAATGGGCTGAGAAAATCACAGTAAAAATGCCTTTGCAGAAAAGCAAAGTCTTTTCGTTAGGCAAGTGCATAAAATGTCATCTAGACAAACAGAAATATCATGTTTGTTTGCTGCAGTTCCTCTAGCTTTCTCCCTAGAAAATATGAATATATAGTGCTGGTGTCTCCATGTGGAACCAATTACTGTATCCAAGCTCAAAATAAAATATTCCCCGATAAAAAAACATTCGAAACAATAAAGTCCGTGGATAATATCCGGAAAACACAAACACAGAGGCTGTAGCAATATCTGGGATTCAGAGAGCCAAAACAAAACCGGATATTTCTGGTTTCATCCAGTCATATCCCTACAAACTGGTGTGGAATTCGTATGCAATGGACCGAGAAAATCACAGTAAAATGGTTTTGGAGAAAAACAAAGTCTTTTCGTTAGGCAAGTGCATAAAATGTATTCTATACAAACAGAGATATCATGTTTGTTTTTGCAGTTCCTCTAGCTTTCTCCCTGGAAAATACGGATGTGTAGATCTGGTGTTCCCATTATGAACCAATTAGTGTTTCCAAGATCAAATAAAATGTTCCCTGATAAAAACATTCAAAACAATAAAGTCCGTGGATAATATCAGGAATACACAAACACAGAGTCTGTAGCAATATCTGGGATTGAGTTAGCCAAGGCAAAACCGGATATTTCCGATTTCAACCAGTCATATCCAGACAAACTGGTGTGGAATTCGTATGCAATGCACCCAGAAAGTCACAGTCAAAATGATTTTGCAGAAAAACAAAGTCTTTTCATTAGGCAAGTGCATAAATTGTCATGGATACAAACAGAAATATCATGTTTGTTTGCCAGAGTTCCTCTAGCTTTCTCCCCAGAAAATACGAATGTGTAGAGCTGATGTCCTCATGATGAACCAATTAAAGTTTCTACGGGACAAAGTTAAAAGTTCCCTGATAAAAACATTGAAAACAATAAAGTCCATCGATAATATCCACAAAAGACAGTGGCTTTCACCATATTTCGGATTGAGTTAGCCAAAACACAACCGGATATTTGTGGTTTCATCCAGTCTTATCCGGACAAAGTGGTGTGGAATTCGTATGCAATGGACCGAGAAAATCACAGTACAAATGGTTTTGGAGAACAGCAAAGTCTTTTCATTAGGCAAGTGCATAAAATGTCATCTAGACAAACAGAAATATCATGGTTGTTTACCGCAGTTCCTCGAGCTTTCTCCCTAGAAAATAGGAATGTGTAGAGCTGGTGTCTCCATGTGGAACCAACTAGTGATTCCTAGGACAAAATTAAGTATTCCTGGATAAAAAAACATTCAAAACAATAAAGTCCTTGGATAATATCAGGAATACACAAACACAGAGGCTGTAGCAATATCTGGGATGGAGTTAGCAAAAAGAAAACTGGATATTTCCGGATTCATCCAGTTATATCCGGTAAACTGGTGTGGAATTCGTATGCAATGGACCGAGATATTCACAGTAAAAATTCTTTGGGAGAAAAGAAAAGTCTTTTTGTTAGGCAAGTGCATAAAATGTCATCTATACAATCAGAAATATCATGTTTGTTTGCCGCAGTTCCTCTAGCTTTCTCCCTAGAAAATATGAATATGTAGGGTTGGTGTTCCCATGATGAACCAATTAGTGTTTCAACGGTACAAAATTAAATGCTCCCTGATAAAACATTCAAAACAATAAAATCCATCGAGAATATCCAGAAAACACAAACACAGAGGCTTTCACAATATTTCGGATTGGGTGAGCCTAAACACATCCGGATATTTCTGGTTTCATCCAGTCATATCCAGACAAACTGGTGTGGAATTCGTATGCAATGGACCGAGAAAATCACAGTAAAAATGGTTTGGAGAAAAGCAGAGTCTTTTCGTTAGGAATTGCATAAAATGTCATCTATACAAACTGAAATATCATGTATGTTTGCAGCAGTTCCTCTAGTTTCTCTCTATAAAATACGATTGTGTAGAGGTGGTGTCTCCATGTGGAACCAATTAGTGATTCCAAGCACAAAATTAAATGTTCCCAGAGAAAAACATTCAAAACAATAAAGACCGTGGATAATATCAGGAATACACAAACAGGGAGGCTTTAGCAATATCTGGGATTGAGTTAGCCAAAACAAAACCAGATATTTCTGTTTCAATTATTCATATCCTGACAAACTGGTGTGGAATTCATATGCAATGGACCGAGATATTCACAGTAACAATGATTTTGGAGTAAAGCAATGTCTTTTAGTGAAGAAGCTGCATAAAATGTCATCTATACAAACAGAAATATCATGTCTGTTTGCCGCAGTTCCTCTAGCATTCTCCCTAGAAAATACGAATATGTAGAGCTGGTGTCCCCATGATGAACCAATTAGTGTTTCAACGGTACAAAATGAAATGTTCCCTGATAAAAAACATTCAAAACAATAAAGTCCATGGATAATATCAGGAATACACAAACACAGAGGCTGTAGCAATATCTGGGATTGAATTAGCCAAGAAAAAACCGGATATTTCCCGTTTCATCCAGTCATATCTGGACAAACTGGTGTGGAATTCGTATGCAATGGTCCGAGAAAATCACAGTAAAAATGGTTTTGGGGAAAAGCAAAGTCTTTTCGTTAGGCAAGTGCATAAAATGTCATCTACACAAACATAAATATCATGTGTGTTTGTCGCAGTTCCTCTGGCTTTCTCCCTAGAAAATACGAATGTGTAGAGCTGGTATTCCCATGATGAACCAATTAGTGTTTCTACAGTACAAAATTAAAGGTTCTCTGATAAAAAACATTCAAAACAATAAAGTCTGTGGATAATATCAGGAATGCACAAACAGAGAGGCTGTAGCCATATCTGGGATTGAGTTAGCCAAAACACAACTGGATATTTCTGTCTTCATCCAGTCATGTCCGGACAAACTGGTGTAGAATTCGTATGCAATGGACTTACAAAATCACAGTAAAAATGGTTTTTCAGAAAAACAAAATCTTTTCGTTAGGCAAGTGCATAAAATGTCATCTATACAAACAGAAATATCATGTTTGTTTGCCGCACTTCCTCTGGCTTTCTCCCCAGAAAATACGAATATGTTCAGCTGGTGTTCCCATGAAGAACCAATTGTAGTTTCTGCGGTACAAAATTAAATGTTCCCTGATAAAAACATTCTAAACAATAAAGTCCATCGATAATATCCAGAAAACACAAACACAGAGCCTTTCACAATATTTCGGATTGAGTTAGCCAAAACAAAACCGGATATTTCTGGTTTCATCCAGTCATGTCCGGACAAACTGGTGTAGAATTCGTATGCAATGGACTTACAAAATCACAGTAAAAATGGTTTTTCAGAAAAACAAAATCATTTCGTTAGGCAAGTGCATAAAATGTCATCTATACAAACAGAAATATGATGTTTGTTTGTCGCAGTTCCTCTAGCTTTCTCCCTAGAAAATACGAGTATGTTCAGCTGGTGTCCCCATGATGAACCAATTCGTGATTGCAAGCACAAATTTAAATGTTCCCTGATAAAAATTTCAAAACAATAAATCCGTGGATAATATCAGGAATACACAAACACAGAGGCTGTAGCAATATCTGGGATTGAGTTAGCCAAAACAAAACCGGATATTTCTGGTTTCATCCGGTTATATCCGGTAAACTGGTGTGGAATTCGTATGCAATGGACAGAGATATTTACAGTGAAAATGGTTTTGGAAAATAGCATAAACTTTTCCTTAGGCAAGTGCATAAAATGTTATCTACATAAACAGAAATATCATGTTTGTTTGCCGAAGTTCCTCTAACTTTCTCCCTAGAAAATACGAATGGGTAGAGCTTGTGTCCCCATGATGAACCAATTGAAGATTCTATGGTACAAAATTAAATGTTTCCTGATAAAAACATTCAAAATAATGAAGTCCATGGGTAATATCAGGAATACACAAACACAGAGGCTGTAGCAATATCTGGGATTGAGTTAGCCAAAACAAAACCGTATATTTCCGGTTTCATCCAGTCATATCCGGACAAACTGGTGTGGAATTCATATGCAATGAAGCAAAAAAATCACAGTAAAAATGGTTTTGGAGAAAAGCAAAGTCTTTTCGTTAGGCAAGTGCATAAAATGTCATCTAGACAAACAGAAATATCATGTTTGTTTGTCGCAGTTCCTCTAGCTTTCTCCCTAGAAAATAGGAATGTGTAGAGCTGGTGTCTCCATGTGGAACCAATTAGTGTTTAAAAGATCAAAATCTTGACAGGCATTCAAAAAATTAAACTACACCATGTTAGATATTTAAGAGGTGTTTCCAAATACATGATTCTTTTTTTTTGACAGGCAGAGTGGACAGTGAGAGAGAGACAGAGAGAAAGGTCTTCCTTTTGCCGTTGGTTCACCCTCCAATGGCCGCCGCGGTAGGCGCACTGCGGCCGGCGCACCGCGCTGATCCGATTGCAAGAGCGAGGTACTTATCCTGGTCTCCCGTGGGGTGCAGGGCCCAAGGACTTGGGCCATCCTCCACTGCACTCCCTGGCCACAGCAGAGAGCTGGCCTGGAAGAGGGGCAACCGGGACAGGATCGGTGCCCCGACCAGACTAGAACCCGGTGTGCCGGCGCCGCAAGGCGGAGGATTAGCCTAGTGAGCCGCGGCGCCGGCCCAAATACATGATTCTTAAAATTTATAGAAGGCATTGGACCTTCTGGTAAATGTTTTCGTAAGTTGTTATCTAATGGCTGCAACAGTTTGCTAAGTATTCATGTGATATTGCTATTGTCAGCAAGCGATCTAGGACTTGCTCCCTAATTTCTCTATTCTAAGCCCAACTTGTTCTTTCATTTCTCTATTCTCTTCAAGGTAGGAAACTAATTCTATTATAAAGGAATCTGTAGGACGCACAATTTAATCTTTAGACCTTATAAAAGAGATGGCTAACATTTTTCTGTAATAGCATAGCCAAAATAAGAACTTAAATAATAATCTCATAGCTAGATTCACTTGGCCATCAGCGAAGTATACAGTAAGTAGAAAAAACCTCCCTTTCAGACCAAAGGGAAAGAAAGTTTTTAAGTGAGAATATAATTTTCCTCATGGGCATTGTCTACCTTAGAAAAACTACTACAGAACATGCCTGTGACTATAGACTTGTAGTTCAGGCCACCGAAGTTTAGAGATGGGACTTGAGCACTCCCTTGACTTGCATCCTCTGCTCTGCTTTAACAAAAACCAGGAGGAAAAGAAAGCTAGGCATCAGAAGCAATGGGTGGCAGGCCTATTAATGGCTATTCTGTACAGTGATCTGCCCTCAAGGAGACCCAACAGGCCAGTGCACTGCAGTGGCTTTCAATGTGGTAAGCCTGGGCTTCAGCAGAAGTCAGCTTGTGAAGAGCTCTGGCAGCTCTGCCAAGAGTTGGATCACTGGAAATGGACCTGTCCTGGAGTCGAAGGATGCCCAGGTCAGAGCCACAGATCTTATTGGCTCTAAGCTGAAAAGCCCTTCACTCAGCCCAACTTCCAAAGTGACCACTGCAGCTGAGGGGATGGCCAAGTAGGGTCAGCAACATTGCAGGCAGAACTGTAAATTTCTTGTTAGAGATGCCACCTGCCTTTACCTGGCCAGCTCTCCTCCCAGGCCAGCCAAGTAATGAAAGTCAACAGAGTGCCTTCCCCTAGGAGGTTCACACCTCCCTTAGGTTATACCCCATGTGAAGAGATAGATAGGTCTGGGCCTCTGAATTTACAAGGCCTAAAGCCCACCAGATTATTATCAAGCCCCTTCTGTCAGGTTCTATTTGCCTCTCAATCAGAAAAATTACTTGTAGCTTAGACAGCACCTTTCTTAGCTCTTCTAATAATGACTCTGTCCTTTGTTCTAGGACCTGTCTAGTGCACTTGGGCCTCATTCCTTTGTAATCATAACCTCTGCACTACCACCAATGGCTCTACTCCCAACCTGTGTGTACTGATGTTCCTCTTCTCCACTTAATGCTGTATAATTGTTCAAACCGGATAAATGCCACTCTTAGGATCATTGGTTACTATCCTCACTCTGTCTTTTATGAACTTGTCTAACTATGATCAGAGTCGGCGAACTTGGAAGGCTTCCATAGCCTTGGCAACTCATGAAGACAGCCTAGGGTGGTTACTGGCGCCATAATCTAGAGTGTCAATTTTTTGCGTCAACAACAGGAGCCACTGTGCACTTGCTCCTCATGTGGGATCTCTGTCCTTAATGTGCTGTACATTGTGATTTAATGCTATAACTAGTACTCAAACAGTATGTTTCACATTCTGTTTCAATGTGGGTGCAAACTGTTGAAATCTTTATACTAAATTGATCTTCTGTATAAAAGGAGAATTGAAAATGAATCTTGATGAAAATGGAAAGGGAGAGGGAGTGGGAGAGGGGAGGGTTGCGGGTGGGAGGGGAATTATGGGAGGGTGAAGCCATTGTAATCCATAAGTTGTACACTGTAAATTTATATTCATTAAATCAAAGTTAAAAAAAAATAAAAAATAAAAAAATAAAGTGTCTTCCATAAGGATTAAAAAAAAAAGATCAAAATAAAATGTTCCCTGATAAAAAACATTCAAAAAAAAATAAAGTCCATTGATAATATCAGGAATACACAAACACAGAGGCTGCAGCAATATTTCGGATTGAGTTAGCCAAAACAAAACCGGATATTATCGTTTGGAATTCATATGCAATGGACCGAGAAAATCACAGTAAAAATGGTTTTGGAGAAAAGCAAAGTCTTCTCGTTAGGCAAGCACATAAAATTTCATCTATACAAACAGAAATATCATGTTTGTTTGTTTCAGTTCCTCTAGCTTTCTCCCTAGAAAATATGAATATGTTCAGCTGGTGTCTCCATGTGGAACCAACTACTGTATCCAAGCTCAAAATAAAATGTTCCCCGATAAAAAACATTAGAAACAATAAAGTACGTGAATAATATCAGGAATATACAAACACAGAGGCTGTAGCAATATTTCGGATTGAGTTAGCAAAAACACAACCGGGAATTTCTGTTTTCATCCAGTCATATCCGGACAAAGTGGTGTGGAATCCGTATGCAATGAAGCAAAAAAATCACAGTAAAAATGGTTTTGGAGAAAAGCAAAGTCTTTTCGTTATGCAAGTGCATAAAATATCATCTATACAAATAGAAATATCTTGTTTGTTTGCCGCAGTTCATCTAGCATTCTCCCTAGAAAATACGAATGTGTAGAGCTAGTGTCTCCATGTGGAACCAATTAGTGATTCCAAGCACAAAGTTAAATGTTCGCTGATAAAAGTTTCAAAACGATAAATTCGTGGATAATATCAGGAATACACAAACACAGAGGCTGTTGCAATATCTGGGATTGAGTTAGCCAAAACAAAACCGGATATTTCTGGTTTCATCCGGTTATATCCATACACTAGTGTGGAATTCGTATGCAATGGACTTAGAAAATCACAGTAAAAATGGTTTTGCAGAAAAACAGTCTTTTCGTTAGGCACGTGCATAAAATGTCATCTATACAAACAGAAATATCATGTTTGTTTGTCGCAAATCCTCTAGCTTTCTCCCTAGAAAATAGGAATGTGTAGAGCTGGTGTCTCCATGTGGAACCAACTACTGTATCCAAGCTCAAAATTAAACGTTCCCCAATAAAAAATATTGAAAAAAATAAAGTCCCTTGATAATATCCAGAAAACACAAACACAGAGGCTTTCACAATATTTCGGATTCAGTTAGCCAAAACAAAACCGGATATTTCTGTTTTCATCCAGTCATATCTGGAGAAACTGGTGCGGAATTCAATGATGTGTACTGAGAAAATCAAAATAAAAATGGTTTTGGAGAAAAGCAAAGCCTTTTCGTTAGGCAAGTGCATAAAATGTCATTGATACAAATAGAAATATTATGTTTGTTTGCCACAGTTCCTCTAGGTTTCTCCCTAAAAAATACAAAATTGTAGAGCTGGTGTCTCCATGTGGAACCAATTAGTTTTCCAAGAACAAAGTTAAATGTTCGCTGATAAAAAACATTCAAAACAATAGCGTCCATGGATAATATAAGGAATGCTCAAACACAGAGTCTGTAGCAATATCTTTGATGAGTTAGCCAAAACATAACCGGATATTTCCTGTTTCATACAGTTATATCCGGTAAAATGGTGTGGAATTCGTATGCAATGGACCGAGAAAATCACAGTAAAAATGGTTTTGGAGAAAAGCAATGTCTTTTCGTTAGGCAAGTGCATAAAATGTCATCTATACAAACAGAAATATGATGTTTGTTTGTCGCAGTTCCTCTAGCTTTCTCCCTAGAAAATACGAATGTGTAGAGCTGGTGTCCCCAAGATGAACCCATTAGTATTTCTACGGTACAAAATTAAATACTCCCTGATAAAAAATTGAAAACAATAAAATCCATCGATAATATCTAGAAAACACAAACACAGAGTATTTCACAATATTTCGGATTGAGTTAGCCAAAACACAGCCGTATATTTCTGGTTACACCCAGTCATATCTGGACAAAGTGGTGTGGAATTCATATGCAATGGGCTGATAAAATCAGAGTAAAAATGGTTTTGGAGAAATGCAAAGTCTTTTTGTTAGGCAAGTGCATAAAATGTCATCTATACAAACAGAAATATCATGTTTGTTTGTCGCAGTTCCTCTAGCTTTCTCCGTAGAAATACGAATGTGTAGAGTTGGTGTTCCCACGATGAACGAATTAGTGTTTCTACTGTACAAAATTAAAGTTCCCCGATACAAAACATTCAAAACAATAATGTCCGTTGATAATATCCAGAAAACACAAACACAGAGGCTTTCACAATATTTCGGCTTGAGTTAGCCAAAACACAACCAGATATTTCGGGTTTCATCTTGTCATATCCGGACAAACTGGTGTATAATTCGTATGCAATGGACCGAGAAAATTACAGAAATAATGGTTTTGCAGAATAGCAAAATCTTTTCGTTAGGAAAGTGCATAAAATGTCATCGATACAAACAGAAATATCATGTTTGTTTGCCGCAGTTCCTCTAGCTTTCTCCCTAGAAAATACGAATGTGTAGAGCTGGTGTTTCCATGATGAACCAATCAGTGTTTAACGGTACAAAATTAAATGTTCCCTGATAAAAACATTCAAAACAATGAAGTCCCTGGATAATATCAGGAATACACAAACACAGAGGCTGTTGCAATATCTTTGATTGAGTTAGCCAAAACAAAACCGGATATTTCCGATTTTATCCAGTCATATCCGGAAAAACTTGTGTTGAATTCATATGAAGTGTACCAAAAAATCACAGAAAAATGTTTTTGGAGAAAAGCAAAGTCTTTTCTTTAGGCAAGTGCGTAAAATGTCATCGATACAAACAGAAATATCATGTTTCTTTGCCGCAGTTCCTCAAGCTTTCTCCCTAGAAAATACGAATGTGTAGAGTTCGTGTCCCCATGATGAACCAATTAGTGTTTCAATGGTATAAAATTAAATGTTCTCTGATAAAAACATTCAAAACAATAAAGCCCATCGATAATATCCAGAAAACACAAACACAGAGGCTTTCACAATATTTCTGATTGAGTTAGCCAAAACACAACTGATATTTCCGGTTTCATCCAGTCATATCTGAACAAACTGGTGTGGAATTCGTATGCAATGACCTAGAAAATCTCAGTAAAAATGCTTTTGGAGAAAAGCAGTCTTTTCGTTAGGCAAGTGCATAAAATGTCATCGATACAAACAGAAATATCATGTTTCTTTGCTGCAGTTCCTCAAGCTTTCTCCCCAGAAAACACGAATATGTTCAGCTAGTATCTCCATGTGGAACCAATTGAAGTTTCTACGGTACAAAATTAAATGTTCCCTGATAAAAATATTCAAAACAATAAACTCCATCGATAATATCCAGAAAACATAAACACAGAGGCTTTCACAATATTTCGGATTGAGTTAGCCAATACACAACCGGATATTTCCGGTTTCATCCAGTCATATCCGGAAAAAGTCGCTTGGAATTCATATGTAATGGACCGAGAAAATCAAAGTAAAAATAGTTTTGGAAAAGAGCAAAGTCTTTTCGTTAGGCAAGTGCATAAAACGTCATCTACACAAACAGAAATATCATGTTTGTTTGGCGCAGTTCCGCTAGCTTCCTCCCTAGAAAATACGAATGTGTAGAGCTGGTGTTCCCATGATGAACCAATTAGTGTTTCTACAGTACAAAATTAAAGGTTCCCTGATAAAAAACATTCAAAACAATAAAGTCTGTGGATAATATCAAGAATACACAAACACAGAGTCTGTAGAAATATCTGGGATTGAGTTAGCCAAAACACAACCGGATATTTCCGGTTTCATCCAGTCATATCGGGACAAACTGGTGTGGTATTCGTATGCAGTGCACCGAGAAAATCACAATAAAAATTGTTTTGCAGAAAAGCAAAGTCTTTTCATTAGGCAAATGCATACAATCTCATCTATACAAACAGAAATATCATGTTTGTTTGCCGCAGTTCCTCTAGCTTTCTCCCTAGAAAATACGAATATATAGAGCTGGTGTCTCCATGTGGAACCAAATACTGTATCCAAGCTCAAAATACAATGTTCCCTGACTAAAAACTTTCAAAACGATAAAGTCCATTGATAATATCCAGAAAACACAAACACAGAGGCTGTAGCAATATTTCGGATTGAGTTAGCCAAAATATAACCGGATATTTCCGGTTTCATCCAGTCATATCCGGACAAACAGGTGTGGAATTCGTATGCAATGGACCGAGAAAATCACAGTAAACATGGTTTTGGAGAATAGCAAAGTCTTTTCCTTAGGCAAGTGCATAAAATGTCATCTATACAAACAGAAATATCATGTTTGTTTGCCATAGTTCCTCTGGCTTTCTCCCTAGAAAATACGAATGTGTAGAGCTGGTGTTCCCATGATGAACCAATTAGTGTTTCTACGGTACAAAATTAAAGGTTCTCTGATAAAAAACATTCAAAACAATAAAGTCTGTGGATAATATCAGGAATACACAAACACAGAGTCTGTAGCAATATTTGGGATTGAGTTAGCCAAAACACAACCGGATATTTCTGTTTTCATCCAGTCATATCCGGAAAAAGTCGTTTAGAATTCGTATGCAATGGACCGAGAATATCACAGTAAAAATGTTTTGGAGCAAAGCAAAGTCTTTTCGTTAGGCAAGTGCATAAAA